>NC_090876.1:4280766-4318266 GCF_036669935.1 Montipora foliosa
GCCAGACCACAGTGCCATCATTTAACTTCGATACACAAGCAGGATAAGAAAACCCCGTGTTCAGCCAAGCAAGACAACAGTGCTACCCTTGGACGGTGTTTTTTACCCTAACCCTAACCCTAACCTCACCCTAATACTATGTGACACCACTAGACCCAGACATACAATGCTTAGTCTTACAAATAGACGAGACACATAGCGTCCTTATAATCACACGAACAACAAAGGGCAAGCAAAAGAAAAAACCTCACTTGAGGAAGGTTAGCAGCGAGAAACTGCGGCGCTCACAGGTTTTAAAGGCTTCAAATCAACAACGCATCACCAAGGCTCTTATTGGAATAGTGTTTCGAATAGCAACCTATACTAATTATTATAGATTTTGGTCGTATGAATGGGATTCCTTTGCCAATGTAATTGGCCCGGAGAATCACATTCAGGAAAAGCCGAAAAAACCTCTGAATATCTGCCACGTTTTACGCGACAAGTCTTCCACATACGTCAGTCCAAGCTTTATAGTTCATCAAAGTAGCTGATTTGCCTCATGCTTATCCGCAATGCAGGAAGTTTACTAAACTGCGTTTGTGTGCCCGTCAGAGACTTTAAGTACTAAAATATAGCAGTGGACATCTTCAATAACTACTGACATAAATTTGTTCCTGTAGTATTAGCGGGTTTTAGTTTCCGTAATTTCGAAAGTCCATAATAGAAATGTGCGATGAAAATGATAAAAAATTTACTTGATGATCGCTTTGTAAGGTATGTTCTGCTCTTTTGTGTAATCGCATACATTCATTGTGTAATTTTAAGGTTACGTTCATAAACAAAACCAGAACACATTGAATACAGGTATGCAATACATACCTCGCTGGACGGGCCAGGCAGTGAATGTCAGCTTGTTCATTCAAAATGATTACAAAGGAAAATCGAATTTAAATACTTCTCTAAACTGGAACTAATTTTGAGGTATTTATACAAACCTACGCGTTTTTTACTTTCTTTCTGAGTGAAACGAATTTGTCGAAATTTCCTTTATTTTCCCCCGCCTATTTCCTGTAAAGTTGAAAATGCTAATTATTTTAAAGGTTTGTTATGAAATACCACTGTATTCTTAATTACTTTGTTGCTTATTTCGAAGAGAAAAAAACTGACGATTGAAAGAAATTGTTTTGCTGTTGCCTAACTATTTTATAAACTTTGACAGCTGTTTAAATCAAGCTTTTGGAATATTCTCTAATCACGCTGACTGAAAAATCTAATCAATGTAATTTTTATGCCCGTGCGATAATACAACTGTTTTGGTACCAAAAGTTAAGAGGTATTTGTATTTTGCGAAACATAACATAACATTTTTCTCACGAGATATGAACCTGATGATTAAAAATTAAAAAAAGTCATTTTTGCACGCATGGCTGTTCCGTGGCTCTTTCGACGAAGATCACAGACAACTAATGAGAAAGTCACGAGCTTCAAGTGCTGATCAGATTAATTTCGAAGGCTGAATTACACAGTCTTCTTAAAACTGAATTAACCGAACGAAGATTAAAGACACTGCCAAATAAAGAGTTAAATTTGGTTCTACAGGACTGATGTGGGAAAAGGACAGAAAAGACCCCCCGTGTACACTTTCTATTAGCATCAGCATTTCCCCTCTCCTTAAAAATGAGTGGGCGGCAAATGGTTCTGCTACAAGCATTAAAATTGACCAACTGGGTTGCTTAACGAACGGTAAACACAAGCCTGATGAAATTGGCACTCTTTCTTGCCAAAAAACAACGAAGTTTCTTATGACAAGCAGAAGCATGCTGTTTTCAGTTTTCCATTTGTCGTTAGTAAAATGTGAGGTGCTCTCTTGGTCCTTTTAATGCTCTGCGTTTTGCTCCGATTGGCTCAGATATAACTGACATAAAAAACCTGTCAAAAGAGCTAATTCAGTATAATACTAGTCATGGTCCTTGTTATCAGTTAAGAAAATTTGTCTTAAACACTGTCTCAGAGAATGACACGAACGGTTTCATCAGAAGTATTCAACACACATTTTAATACCCAATTATCTTGGCATACTTATCGTTTAACTTAAAATATGGCCATAAAAGTCTTAATCGAACACCAAAAATTGCTTTGGAATTTGGTAATGGTCGTCATCTTTTGCTTAAAGTATCGAGCTATAAGGACGGCTTATGATAAACTCTTTATGGAAGGAGTCCACGAAAACAAGTACTCAACATTGTATATTTCTACATACCGTTATTTACGGATCGAATTTTCGGGAAGATGAGTTAGACTTACAAAAACTATATGATGGCCTTGCATAATTCACTGTTATATAAATTGGGGAAAAGGCACTTTGCGGAAAACTGAACCGGAAAACGTGTTTTAACCAAATAGGCCATGTCGCATGCAAATGTTAAAAATCGTTTGAGTTTCATGGGGCTGCATGAACACATGTCTACGATCCTAAAGCAGTAGCCAATAATAGTGCTGAAGTTAATAGTAGTTTAGGATAGAACTCATTCATACACGTATTTTCGGAGCTCAGGAGACTTATGAAGCAAATCTCTCTTTCACTTCTTGACTTTCAAAAGTGCATTATATCTTTACGTGCTAACGCTTCAGGCGATGGAAATTCTTTCAAGTGACAGCTTTATTTTCTTTTCAATTGACTCACCACGCAAAAATATTTTTCAAAAGCATAAAGGCACATGTCATATTTCTACTGAGTTGGCTTCGTTTCTTAGGCAGCGAGAAAGTCTACTCATGCATCACCAGCCGGGATGGCCTCATCTCATTTCAGTCTTCAGTTGCACAGTTTGCCCAAACCAAGGAACAAACTGAGCCTATAGCATTTTGTCATAACATTGGCATCTTCCGCTATCGTAATTACGAACTCCAAGGCAAATCTAAAATTGATGTTTGCTTTTTAGCGATTATTAAATTAAACTATATCTTGCACAGTTTTTGTCAGATTCATGTCCTTAGGGTTTTCGTAAAGTATTCACGAAAAGATGGCTTTTGGGTTGTCACACAGTGAGGCGTCTCGGTTCCTTCAACTTTTCGCTTTGCGATGTTAATCTGCGCACGATATTTAAAATCAGTAAGGCAAGATTGAAACCAAAATTTATCATAGTAGCTCTCCAAATTTTCGTGAAGAGTGCACGAAGCCAGATGAACATCGCTATCCTTCGAATTTCATCCTGATGTAGTTCAACTAACCATGTAAATCTCTAAAAGGTCACGATTTCAAAAGAACTTCACTTTCCCGCCAGCGAAGCAAAAGAGAAAATTTTTCAAATGAGCATCCTGTTTTAATATCATGAATTTTATTTATTTTGCCTTAGTTCAAAATTGATCAGTCTCTAAATGAATCCATCTCACCGGCAGGATCTCACAGGGGCCGCATGATGTCAGTGGATTGCACTGATCTTGCTGAGAGCCGAAATGCCCTTCACTCAATGAAAAACACGTCATACCTTTTAAAGGTAATGACCATAGACAAAGTTCATTTGCGCATTTCACTTAAAAAAAGGGTTCTTTAGCAAAGGACAGAAATGAACGAGAGTGGAACCCCAAACTACTATCCTAGTATCATAGCATTCTAAATGTTAAAAGCCGCATGGTTTTGGATTATTCATGAGTAGGAACCTTGTTATTTTAAGAAACAATATCAGAAGTCTGAGACATTTTTGCTTTAGTTCAAAATTGATCAGTCTCGAAATGAATCCATCTCACAGGGGCCGCATGATGTCGGTGGATTGCACTGATCTTGTTGAGAGGCGAAATGCCCTTTACTCAATGAAAAACACGTCATACCTTTTAAAAGTAATGACCATAGACAAAGTTCATTTGCGCATTTCACTAAAAAGAAAAAGGCTTCGTTTGCAAAGGTCAGAAATGAACGAGAGTGGAACCTCAAACTACTATCCTAGTATCATGGCATTCTAAATGGTAAAAGCTGCCATGGTTTTGGATTATTCAGCAGTAGGAACCTTGTTATTTTAAGAAACCATATTAAAAGTCTGAGACGTTTACATTGAATGAAAAGACGATCGGAAAATGAAGGTGAAGTTGATTGCAGTCTATTTTGGTAATGAAAAAAGTATTCATACACTTAATGAAAGAAGGACTAAGTTAAGATCATTGGTAACCACGCCCTCCTATAAAAATCTTTCATCTCACAAACGCGTTGCACTTAAATTAATGAAACAAACTTTTTAAATGAAAGTGCATCCTTGAATCAAGTACTCTGGACTTTTGTTTAGAGAAGTTTGTACTTTTCCCATTACAATACAGACTTTTTAAGCTTAGATCCATATTTAAAGGAACTATTTCCATTATGCATGCAAATTAATTGAGATAATATAAAAGACCGTGGACTCTATGTAGAAACACAGAATATAGTTTCACGTTATGGGAACAGGATTTCTGGGCAGAACTTCAAGGAATTCTGTACGCAGATGCCATTTTTGAGGTACGTTTATTCCTTCATACAAATCAGTTCACGTTTTCACTGCGAGTCCCGAAGGTTTCATCCTAGTTTTTCGCACATGATCAACAGCTAATAAAAAAGACTTTGGGCTTTCTTATCATGGCGAAAGGCAAGAAGTTTAAAATTGTCAAAACGAAAAGTATTATGCAAGGTGATTTTGAAAGTATTATTGCAAAAAAACCGTGACCTTTGGTGTATCACCTCTCGTATTTTTATTTAAATATTCCTTTTCGAAGATTTTGTTCAATGTTTACATACTCCAACCAAAGAGATAGCCCTAAAGCTGATTTTAATAACAGCCAACGGCACGAGCATTACCCCTTCTCCTCGGTCAATGCTTCTTTTTGAGGATTATTAAAACCTTAGCTAAACGCAACGGAGAAAAGTCCAAACTTATGATATTGTGAGATATTAAGGGCTCTTCGTAAGCAAGCACATTCAAAATTGTTTCGTTGTGAACGATTTTCAGTGGTAGCAGTAAAAATAAAAAAACTTATCCGCGCTGTTAAAAATACATTTATTGAAAAGCTGCAGCTGTTTCTGAACTAGAAAGTTTAATCAATGAAGACTGGCTTATTTGATTAAAACGTTGTTACTTTGCCAAATAAAAAAAAAACAGGAAAGAGCAGGTGAAGCAATGATAGTTTAGGAGTCCGATTTACAAATTTTTCTGTGAATCATTACTTTCATTGTTGAATCAATATTTTAGAGTACTGTTGGATGCTACGATTTTGCCGGTAACTAAGTTTTTATTATTGCTCTACGAACAGGCCTTTTAATAAAGTACATTAATTAAAAAGCCAATTGAATCAAACCCCCCCCAGATAACTGAAGGTACAGGTGTAGGGCCTGTTCACAGGCTAAGTATTTATTTGTGGTAAGGCGGCATTCGTTAATTGGAATCTTTTCTTTTATATTATTTTTCGCTGCACGAGTCTCAACTAATCGGTAGTGGAGCTCGGGTTGCTTGTAAACTGGAAGTAATCCAATAGTTTGTAACATATCAAGCGTTCCTTTCGCTTTATTTGAAACTGCTTGGTTTATTAGAATTCCGTCCTTTGTTTTAAACCCTGAATCATGTCTTCCACCTTTGAGCCGGTGAAAATAGGGAGTTTGAGAAACCAGGACGGCTACAGCGACGAAAACGTTAACCGCTGCTTAAGCGTATTCCCTTTCGAGCCCTTCCCTTCCTCCATTCCGTATTAGTTGGGAATTTTAAGAAACGACGACTGCTACGACAACGGCAACGCTATAAAGCAGTAATATCATTGGTTAAAAGAGGCAAAATGATCGTGCTGCACGTGCTGCATGCATTTTCCGAACCAATCCATTTATAGGGATACTTCGCCCATTATGTACAACATAAATGAGATGGAATAGTCGCGAAATACTTTGTTAGGTCCATGACATTTTCATCATCTGGCCCCAATTGTTCGAAGGGTGGATAGCGCTGTCCACTAAATTTATCCGGTGGAAAGCGTTATCATTCACCTTTTGAACAACCGAGGCCTGGACTAAAGGTCTTTACAATGTGAAATGATATGTTAATTGATTATCTTGAAAACATTTACCTACCATTAAACTCACCATTTCACTATCCTTTACTAGCGTTTCGTCTTCATGCAACGTACTTTACCGTTAAAATGTCAAATTTCAACGCTCGCACTGCTTAATTTACTAAATAGCTACCCAAAACAACTGAGGTTGCACTTGTAATCTAGTTTCTTTTTAAAGAGATGACGGCATTTCAATGTTACGAACGTCATCGTTAGCTTCTGACAGACAATGGGCTTATCGACAGGGGTATTCGACCGAGCTCCTGCTTGTTCATGTTACGGAAACATGGAGAAAAGCTGTTGATTCGGGTCTCATAGGGGCTGTTGCCTTTGTTGCCTTTGTAGACTTTGTATAATTGGTGTATTTTAAATCGCCTTACCCCGCATCCGCAAAACAGCGAAGCCATGCTAATTTGTAAAACCCGAGCGAGGGGGCCACTTGCGCCAATTCTCATCGGCACTGATGCCATGGAGTGGGTTAACAAATCTCGCTTACTGGGTATAATAGTTGACGAAAAACTCTCCTGGGTGCCGCATATGTTGGATCTCAAGAAGACTTTCGTAAAGAAGCTAGACCTAATTAGGAGGTCGAGGTTTTTACTAAAGGATGTTCTTATTAACGTTTATTTCAAAGTCATATTGCCATCAGTAACTTACGGCCTTGTTCTGTGGGGGTCGTGCTTTAATGCTGATCTTTTTGATTCATTGGAACGATTGCACTGTAGAGCGGCAAGGATAATTTTTAACTTATCAAAGGATACGAGATCGTCGGACGTGTTAATACAAGGTGATTGGCATCCGTTGAGCTATTGTTATAAGCTAGTTCTGCATTTCATGATGAACTCCCACAAGTGCTATCAGGTAATATTGTGATGAAACGCCCTACAGGTTACTCTTTACGAGCATCAGACTCTCTAACGGTGCCTCGTTTCAACTCTATCTATGGCAAAAACTCTATCGCTCACAGAGGCCCTGTACTATGAAATATTTTAATTTCTAAGGACAAGAATTTTTCTAATACAAGTTATAATCATTTTATAATCTTATATTAGTATTTTATGTCTGTAATTATTTAAGGTATTTCTATTTGAAGTTGAATAGTATCGAACATAATGACGGATTGCAGCGTCGAACAAGTTTTGCTTGCCGCTCCACAAAGACAGCAACCTCTGCCACTCTTTTGAGCATAAGAATTTTTACAAGATCATTTTACTTCTACGTCCCAGGTATCCTAACAAATCGAAACTGACAAAAGAAAAGTAAGTCATGCATTTCAGCAATGAAACGATGTCACCTAACTGGTTGGCTTCAGAATTGTTCTGTTCCTCTTGCTGAATAGCCGAACCGTAAAAATGCCGCTTCGGTCATTCTCCATTGTCTAAATCAGCCGACTCCATAAAGATAAAAGGTAATTTTAGCAGTTTCACTTGTTAAAATCACCCGGTAAACCACACGACGATCAGGCTAATGGTGATGTTTCTTGTTTTCGAAATGGTTAGGGTTAGCCTTTAAGGACTCAACATTTAACATTATTGAAGGAAGAAAGTTCATTTCCTTTTTCCTTGTCACTTTTTTGGCATTTAAATGTTGTTTGTTTTGTCTCATTTATTTCTCGTAAGTGAAAAACCCTTTCAATGCAAATTACCGTTGCATCTAAAAAGTTAAGAAAAGCACAATCTACCATGCAGGGCAAGTGGTTTAAGCTTTTATTATACCGTTAGATATTCATGTAGAAAGCGGCAAAAAGTGAGTCGTATCGTTACGGTAAAAAATGGATTAAGGGTTAGGTCACGCCAATACATCCAATCAGAATAAGGCGTAATCGATTGTTGACGACACACGAAAATTTGACTGACTGGAACATGATACAGTCGAATCTCCACTAACGGCCACCTTTCGCTCCACAGCGGCCATTTTTTTGTCCCGGCGTACGGTCCATACATTAGAGACCTTTAGCCACAGCTTTTTTCGGAATACCGCAAGCCGCATACCTCAAGATATCACGTGACTTTGGCCTTGCCAGCGCGTTTGACGTTTGTGGTTCACATTTTAACGGAAAGCATCTCCTCCAGCCGTAAGTGAAATACGGCAGGGTTTTTAGGCAAATTTAACTTATCGACCCCACGTTTAAAATATAAGAGACTTTAACATCTAAAATATAAGAGACTTTAACTAAAATATCAAATCCTGTTCGCTGTATTCGGGAATATTTCTTGTGGGTTAATTTTGTTTCTGGTTTCAAAAACTGGGTTTATTTTTTTTTAGAACAATGCTCATTTTAACATATATGGATATCTTTCTGTAATTAATTTTATGGAGTATATATCAAATAAACTAAAGAAATTATTTTAAGCTTATTATGATGAATTGTTGTCTCCGATGCTATCAAAGACAATAACGGAATTATTTATTACATGTGAACGATAATTTTTAGTGTTTGGAGCTAAGCACCCATTTTAAAACGGTTAATTTTTACTGCGAGTTAGGGTTAGTCTGCAGTCTGCAAGTGTTAAGGGATCAGGGCACGCATTGTAGTGATTGGAGTAATCACTTGTTGGCAGGGTTTAGTCTAAAACAACCGTTGTCTTGGTTTTTGTGTTAAGAATATTGGTTCATGGTTGGTGGAAGTAAAGCATTCCTTGACATGTAGGATAAAGGGGTTTGGTTTGTAAAGAAGCTGTGGTGCTGTGTCAGTGAGGAAGTGAAATAATTATAAAGAAAAGGGTTTATCAACTGAATTGATATGGTAAATTGACCACCGTAAAGAAATTTGAAAGCTGACGTTTCGAGTGTTAGCGTTTCGTCAGGGCAAAACCCCTTTTTGTCTTTCACAAGTAGGACAACTTTTCATAAACAATGAAAAAACAGTGCCGGGATATTCTTTAATACAAGATGTCTCTCAGATTTTCAATTAAATAGAGCAGTATACAACTGGAAAGTAACTACATTACCATTAAACATAACCGTAATTACTCATTTTGCAAAATGGCCTGTTTACAAGCTGAATGTGAAGGAAATTTCTTTGAAATAATCGAAAGTAAGATAAGTTGCTCTGGACAGGTTTAATGTTGTAGGAGAAATAAGACTTCTCCAAACTTGGTCACTACCCGAGCATAATGGTTTTCGATCTCAGTTATTTTTTCTAAAAGCATTTAGGGCTCTAACCCATTTTTCCATCAAGTCGATCTGTACTGTTCTGCAAATGATCCCAGAACCGCAAATGATCCCCAAACTGTACCGTTAACCATATTGGACCGCAAATGATCCCCATATTGGACCGCAAATTATCCCGGAACCCAAATGATACGCATTTTGGACCGCAAATGATCCCGAAAAAAATTAAGGAATGGCATGGAGGGTGGAGTGGTCTGTACAGAGAATTAATGTGAAGAGCGCTTATTTTTATTGAAAATCAATTTAAATGGCTCACACAGGTTTCTGTCTCATTATAGTTTTCCAGAAAGACTGAATTTTGTTTCTTACCATGCTGTTCTAAATTTGCCATATTATTATCGGGAACAATCATTAAAAACTAACTTTGACGCAATTCTAACCTGAGTGTGACCAGGGCCCCTTTTCTCGAACCCTACGTGTTGTTCGAATATCCGGACTATTTGTTTTCGTTTCGTGGTTTTGCAGTTACTGGTCTTGCGTGACTGACACTCAAATACATTTTACATGCTCAATACAAAATGTCCCTGAATCTCCCCCTTTCCCCATAATGTCTTGTACAATCTTCATTCTCATGTCTTCTTCGAGAGCTTTTCCACAATTATAGAGCCTTCCATACGAGTTCAGTTCTGCCAATACATCTCGACATTTTGAACTATTTACAAGCGAAAACGGGCGGGGCAGAGACACGGGGTGCTTACCATTTAGCCAAATAATCCGGATGGAATGATCGTTGCATAAAGGTAAGCGATTTTCCGAAGTTAATGACCAACCGGATGAGAATGGCGCTTACCATTTACTACAAAGCATTCCATCCCGCATATTTTACTCGATCTTGTGAGAAAGGGCCTGGAAACGGAAGGATTCTTGCAAATGGTAAGAGCATTTTGCGAATTCCGTGCGGAACGGAAAAAGAGGACTACCTCTGGAGGTTGTCCACAATTTCCGAAAAAAATTTCCGGAAAATTGCCTTTCCATTTGACCCCAAACCGAAATTTTTTGGCTAAATGGTAAGCACCCACGTAAATTCTCGCCCATTCCACAGCTCGCTGGTTTTCGTAGTACTTCTTGTTGTTTCCTGTGAAGAGTTTGCCAGCGCTGTAAACCCATTTCCTTCGAGTTAGATCCTTGTTTCCTGAAAGGCGAAGTTGCTTGTCGGTTTTTTCTTTTAAGAAATGTTATCCTTGTTGAAAAATCATCTTCTAAATAACATTTTCTTTAGGTGGCCTTTCAATTCCTCTATTTTTCTATAGAAATCAATTTCATTTACGCATTTGCGTTGGTGTGACTCTGCCATACGTGCATGGCTCTGATGTCGTATTGCACATTTGTGAATAAATCACACATTTGACCAAGAGTGGTCTTAGGGTGAATAATAAAATATCCATTTATAAATTATTTTGAGGAATTATCAGCAACTGCTTGCGTGGTCAAGTGGATATTTTAAGGAGTAGATAAAAGATCCAGTGGTAGGGAGTTGAAGATCAAGTTCTGGTAAGTATACAGAAAGGTCTTGATAAATGTGAAATGTCTGTGAGTAGTTTTGTGTAGAAGGCCGGGGTGGCATAAAGAGGGATAGATGTGTGAAGAAAGGGTAGGGTAGGATAGAGGTACTGGAGAGGATCACCTGGAATGGTAGGTGAGTAGAAGGGAGGAAAAAATGTCTAGTTCTTTTTAAGATCCCCTAAAAAAAAACAATCCCTGTGCTTCTAACCCCGCAAAAAGAAAAAATCCTTTTTTAAAAAGATGATTAAAAAAAGCCAGCTATACAAATTCAAACCAAAAACAAAATTAAACCACACTATGTCCACACTCAATAATCAACGCTACGTGAACCGAAGTTTCAGTCGGTGAGAAAAGCATTGAGTAGTCGCTGATAACCGTACAGTAAGCGTGAAAATATCACAGAAAGAATCAACATATTGTAGCCTGAAAGAAAAACGGGTGTCATATGACACCCCTACCTCCCCTGGCCAGAACGGCCACCTCTCCACAACGGCCATTTTATTCTGTCCCCAATTCATGGTGGCCATTTTGGAGAGGTTCGACAGTATGTGATTTATTTGGTCGGTAGTACTTCATGTTTTCAACGAATTTTCAAACGAATGGTACGGGATAAGCCAGTCCGCCTCGACGCCGTAGCGTTGTTCGGTGTTCAGTTTAGAAGTGCTGCAATGCAAATTACGGGGCAAAATCTCTTTGGAGTTGTTCCGAGAATCTTTCGTCATTTGTCTTACACGAAGCATAGCTAAGACTTAAAAAAAAAACCCATGATCTTTGCTCAATTGGAATATTAAGGTTTCAGTTAGGAAGAAAACACACAACAACAGAAGCCGCCGGATATCACAGAAAAAATTGTCTTACCCCAGAAAAGTGTCAACGTATCTTGGCCTCTACACTCGTCACAATAGTCAGTCGCAACAACATCTAGTAGATTGCAAGCCACACCAAGTTGCTCAGAGGGGTGTTTAAAAACAGCGGGTTGCCCCATATTAAAATATTTTGGTCTTTTAAATTTGGCATTTTTGCGAGTCTTCACAATTACACCGGCAACGTTTCATCGCTGACTTTAACATAGCAATATATTACGCGCTAACGCCAAATAAATCACAGAGAACGCCATGATTGATGTGAAATTGGCTGAAACCGTAAATTAATTTGGTTTTAAAATTCTTGTAGTTAAGGCGATTCACTCTGAACGCCACTATAAACCAAAGAAATGAAGAGATGTTACCTCAGAAAGTGCTCTCTTCTGAAACAAGGCCCTACTTAATGCAGTGAGTTTTTTCCAACAAGAATCTTGCGATCTTCAGATGGTTATGTTCATTCCAGCTCTTCCTTAACAAAGCGACCAGTATTATTGGTTACTCAGTTGATAGTTGATTGAACTGAGCTAGCACTCACGTGCCCGATTTACCCCGAAAACTGCACGTGATTTCTTTTCAAAGCGGTGGCGTGAAAGAATATCGTTGTCCGTACGTGCGTAAGTAAATACCAGTTCTATTCTCGGAAATGAATAATTGGATCGCGTAAACGGAAAAACTTTCAATCACATTAACTTTTTCACTCTACGCAAACTATTCGTGCATTTAACTTAACCTGAACCTATTCTTCCTGGCTGCCTGTCACGTTTACACAATGCTAAGTTCATTGAAATAATACAGACAGGCGGTTATTGGTCAGTTCCGTTCTAGAGACTCACTTCGAGTGGCGATGACAAATGACGTACAGCATGAATGTTCCTTACAGCATTGATATTGACATATCATTTAATTTCACAAGATTTTTGGTGGCTGAAATCAAATTACAGAGGACGGCCAGGTTACAGAACACCCGTCCACTTAAATGCAACATTAAGTAGTTGCCACCGCGTTCCTGCAGTGCCAGATAGAATTTATATATTCAACGACTCCCACTGCAGTTAAATTTTGTCAAGAAGCGCCTGGCGTCACGATGACTCGCTCGTTTCAGTGATTACCGGCAGCTATCTAATTTGCATATGGTTTATGTTCATTATACCTCGTTTTTTAAACGTGACTTCAACGACATTGCCTCGTTCTAGCTTTTATTTTACGGTTCGGTTAACTACACTTTCTCGAAATAGCAGTTGTTTCCTGACCTCTTACCCATCACGAAAAACAACAGTGACGTGACGTTGTATTAAACTATTTTCAAACCCCAGCACGGTTTCCTCATTTAAATTCTGATAATAATCGATAACGTAAAAATTGCAAATTAGGTAATTAGAGATAGTTTCACTTTAGAAATTACTGTCGTCATTTGTCGCGGTGTTCTAAGCGTTATGAATAGGCTAAAATAAAAAGATTCGGGTAACCGTTCTCTTTGTTGTTATCATTATTCACTTTCATAAGTGACTCAAATAAAAGCATTTACAAAACTATTTTACTATAACAGATCATTTTCGTAGTCTTCAATTTTCGTCAAAGTCCAGGTTCATAGGGGTTGGAGATATCACCTAGATGAATAAAAACACTGATATGTTAACTGTCATAATGGTTTAACTACGATGCTTTTCACTGGATCTGTTGAGTTTACAGGGCAGCAAGTATGTGATTCACTTTGAGTATTCATTTTTTGTCATATTTGCCTGCTCACGCGTACGTACAGAAGGTAAATCATTCGTGCATGTCATTATCAGAAGCATGCATAAAATGATCAAACATACATGAAATGGTAAGACTTGCATGTTGAATGGTGCTTCTGAAAGTGATGTCTCAAAGCGAGACTCGAATATAGAATTGTTGAATCGCGGAGAACAAAGATGAAATTTTGGCGGGGATATTTAAGCAATAGAGCACGTTTTCCGTGTTTCCATAGCCTCATCTAGACACGAGGGGGAGTTGGGAGAATTCGAAACAGTTATGCAAACCCGAGACGCAGTCGAGGGTTTGCATAACTGTCGAGAATTTTCCCAACTTCCCCGAGTGTTTAGATGAGTCTATGGAAACACAGAAAAAAGTCCTCTATTGCCTTTATAAAATGTTTCTCAAAGATCATCCGACAAATGAAGGCAACAAATGAAGGAAAATTCTTGATTGAAACAGATTTCCTTGATACACGCTCTTTTTTCCTACCAGCCAATCAAAACGCGCGTCTGGCGGCATATAAGCCATCAAAATTTGTGTGATGTCACACCCGTGTTTTCATACTCTCATCTACAGCTATGAGAGTGCGCGTATTATCCTAATTATTTTATAAAACGCAATACTTGCGCAATTGCTGCTCACTTTCTTTAACCAATTCAAATTAGATGACGAGAACATAAGCCAGCCATTCTTATGCGAAATTCTTGCCGATAGTATTACCGTAAATTTATATTAAAATGGCTCATTTACTTAATGAGATCTTACCATTATCGTACAAATCTGTCCAATATTCATCAACGTCATTTGCGTTGTTAAAGTCTTGGGATTGACTTTTTGGTCTGCTTTTCACTGAATCACTAGGGCTGTTTCCGATCTTAACATGTCCTGGTGGGGGTCTTGTTGGTCTCTTTCGTATCAACCGCCTTTGTAGCCATCTGAATCGCTGGCGAGTAGTTTGTCCTTCTGACAAAAGAACTACAATAACAAGCAATGATAGAATTCCGAGAACGGCTAGAATGTGTCTGCTTGTCGTAACCATGATACCGCTGATGCTACTTTACAATGTAACCTTGAATGAATCTGCGGATACAACAAACCGTTTTTTAGTATTTTAGTGCCAGACATTAGTCACGTAAATCGAAACTTGGCAAGGTACTTGAACAAGATACAAAGATCCTGGTTGCATAAAAGCTTCTACTAATAAAAAGTTGCAACAAGTGATCATGCTGGTCGTAATGTACTCAATAGTGTCGGTTAGATTATGAATTATATTACACCCTCCCCACACCAGGCCTGGTGCACGGTTGTATAACCTTTCAGCTAATAAGTCTTTCTAAATCTGTGCATTCCATTTTGTGGGGAATTTGAAATTTGAGTTCTCTGCGACAAAAACGTCACGAAAACAGCCTTCGTTTTAGTTCTTCTCTGTACGGAGAAAGTTTCCATTAAAGCGAGATCAATAAGTGGAACAACATTAAAAGTAGATTCCTTTTTTGGTTCCCCTACGATAATGAAGTCGGACATTTCCGCGGTTTTCATATAAAAGGTTAGGGTTAGGGTTACGGTTACGAGCCAAGTGGCCCATTAGGCCGGAGCGTATCCAGGTTTCTGTAGCATAAAGCGACTATAGGAGTATTTCTACTCCGCACTGGATGGGATGCTAGTCTAACGCAGGGCTACCACCATCATTGAATTCGCCGGTACCCATTTATACATCTGGATGGAGAGAGGCACCGTGAGAGTAAAAGCGACGTCAATAATAGACAAGACCAAAAACAGATATATGGGGAAACTGAACTCAGTTCAGAAGCTTTGTTACTTTAAAATTCAATCCGAATGACGTGCACTTGTTAAGAAGTACTTTGGACGTTTCTTGGGATAAACAAAGCCGAAACTAATAAAAAAGGAAAAGTTGAAGGTAGAAAATATCAGTACAGGCTGCCGGCGACACGAAGAGAGATGAGTTTGTCAGATTTCCGAGGGATTCTTTTTTAGCCTAGACAGCTGAGCCTTATCATGCAATGAAGGATATCATCAGATGTAGAACTTTCTTTTTCAAACTTGAGGGATAAAACATAACCTGTAAAAGAAGCTAAATTTATAAATGTAATCTTAGATAACTTTAGATTTATCTCATTAATCACAAAAAATTCAGCAAGTGCAAAATTGATATCTATCAGCTTTCGGTAACCATAGTTTCCTCATAAACCTGTGCCCACAGCTTTTTTTGGCCTTATTTTGAGGCGTTTTCAAATGCATGATTCTTCCTTGCAAGTTCATGGGTAAAAGAATTGTGATCAATTGAAATTATTACTTTGTATGTGATTTTGCATGTGATTACACTTATACAGACGAAAAAGGCGTCAGGCGATTTCATAAAGCAGAGAAACGGTTTTTGAACACACTTCTCAATATTCATAACTGAATTGTTGCTGATGCTACAAGTAAGAATAGAAGTGATTGGTTACCTTGTTGGTTGGGTGGTTGGTTGGTTGCTTGTTTTACAAAAGAGTTGATGCTCCGTTTTCTCCTCTTAGTAGCTTGTGTGTAAGTTTTCTTCATTAGTCCAATTTATAACAACTTGGCCTCGTAGGCATGGAAGTGACGTACAAAAGATATCAGATACTAGAAGACCCGCATTTTAACCTCTTTTCTTTTTACTTTTGTATCATATTCACGCCTGTAATTCTTCCGCTTGGGAAGTCACTTGTCAATAACTTCAATAGCATTGATTCGGATGGTAGCTGTGCATTTGGGACGATCCACATCTCAATACAGACAAACGCGTTTCATGAGGAAATACTTATTACTGGACAAAGGATAGCAGAACTATATTTTCAACTCAGCAGGTGCGATCTTATTCCGAAACAATGAATGTCTGAAATGGCAGGAAGATCCACATTTAGGCAATAAAAATTTTTCAACCGCACAACCTTTATGCTGATCTTAGTTGTAACCTTAATACAAGAGATTCGTGCTCAAAACACTGTAGATGCGATTCAGGTGAAACGTTGAATCTTATCACTTTCTTAGCGAGAGGATAAAGTATAATTTAAGAGCAGTGAAAGTGACGCTATCGTCACAATATAGAATGTAATCCTTTAAATTATTCCCATCACAATGAATACAATATTACTTCCTTAAAGAACACAGACAAACGTGAGCAAGAAATGGGAGTGTTCATTATTGCTTGCCGCGATGATTAACTTCTTAATTCATTATAGAGAAAAAACAGAATAAGTCATAGAAGTGAACAAATACATTTTTCTTTCAAATGAAGTGAATACCAAATAGGGTGTTAAGACCTTATGACAAATAAAACTTAAATAAACATTTTAATGCCGAGATAATAATATTTCCTTGTTGAGGACATGATATTTGATTGCTAAATCTCATTTTCTCTGGGCTGTTGTGAAATACAACTCGTGCTAAGGGGAATACTGAGTATGTCCATATTAATAGCCGGATGAATGTATCAGCTGTGAGTGACACAAGCTCAATTGGAAAAAGAATCTCGATTATCCCTTAACACGTGGTGCACCTGCGACCTTCCATTGACTGGTTGGGATGCGTTACCACTGAGCTACAAAGAGTTGAGGCCATAAGATTACTCAGATCATGTAAAATTGCCCGGCCATGCTGCGAGGATTCAAATGCAAAACCGTGATGGAATATTCGGAATGATAGTGAAAGGTATCAGCGGCTAGTATTAGGCCTAATGAATGAGGGCGGAAAACGGTGAACTTATCAGTAAATAACAGGGGCACACAAGGAAAAACTATGAGCTCCTCCAGGCAGAAGTTAAACCTAATTTAGGACTGAGTTAGGATAGTTACAGCACACTGATAGCGGAATCGTCGGCCAACAAGGTTCAGCTAATGATGCTGTTCTACCCAGGTATACTCAGCATAACAAAGCCAGTGTTATTTCAAACAGATTTGCTTTAAATTAGGATTTAGAAAAATGTTGTGTTTGCAGAAGCCTAACTGTTGACATAAGCTCATAACATAGTCAATGATCACATCAGTGATATAGACCACGGAAGTTGCAGTTATCTTTGAGCGATGATCTCCTTTTTTCGAAAAAGTTGTCGTAGAATGGAGCAAAGGTTCCGAAGGATTTAGGATAAAATATTAAAAAATGTTACTTTTCAGTGAAATTGTCTTCGTACGTGCTTCAAACAGAGGTCGGATCGGTGGGGCATCACAACTGCACAGGCGCCATGCATATGATTCCGGGAAAACAACTTGAGAAGTTCAGGTTTGTCATGTACAGAGCTCCGGCAATACATTAAGGTGTCAACTTTAGTAGCCATTACTGAACCTTTAGGTTATAGATGGCAATCGCTAGCTGCAGGAACATTTACACTCACTTTATATTTTCTGATTTCAATTTTTGATAATTTTCATTGGCAATAGAACCTGAGTAGGCTATCCTCTGCTACCTTTCCTAATTTCAGAAAAAAAAAACAATATTTGAAAAGAAATCAAAGATTATTGATTCTGAAGAAATTTTTCTTTTCACTCGTTCAAAATGAGATTAATTTGCAGCTGTCAAGAGTTTGATTTATTTGATACATCAGTCTTAAACTTTCGTACTGCTTATAATCTGACAGTCTATTCCATATTTCAAATTTGAATGACAACGTTCACAGTTAGTCATCATCAGGGCAAAAATACAGTTGTTATGAGAGCAATGATTATTTTGCGAAAAAAAAAATCCAAGAGGTGTCTTTGAGGAATCCCTACGTCCTGGATTTTATTTCTTTTGAGTCGATCATTCCTAAAATTGGATAGTACTACGTGAAAGCCAAGTGTAGGGTATAGCACCTACATAATTAAAATCCACGCTTTTTTACCATTGAAAGTCCAGAACCACTCGTTTCCAAAGACCTCTACCTTGACTTCTGGGTAAGTCTTGCCTTACGTACGGTGAGGGTAGATCGACAACAACGTCGTTTACGCACAGAAGTGCTCCGTTTCCGGTGAAAGGGCAAAGAATTGACAGGATAGCGCAGTTTTAAACGCCGCACGCTTCCGTATGCGCAGTGGGAATGAAGTTACAGACGCCTTTTGATATGTTAATTAATATATAGAATTATACTAGCCTAAAAGCGGAGCTCCCGTGTTATATATTCTTACAATAAGTTAACGTGGCTGGAGCCTGCGATCAAATCGAAAACCAGTACCGGTCAACTCTTAAAAAATAACTGACCTCGATAGGCTTTAAACTTGAGCCGGCAATATGGTCACATGATACTGGTCAGTGGACACTTTGCTTTGACAGGTGTCAATTAAACATAACATGGATGTCCAATATCAAAGATATTTTCGCCAAAAAAAGAGAGTTGCACCACAGTTTCTCATTGGCATACTTACGGGCGGTCGTACGGTGACCAAAACCAAATTTTCTCGCACAGATGGATTACCATATTTTCTCACCCATGGTGCATGCGGCGGCTATTATTCATTAATGATTGGTTTCCATAATTATAATTCATATTTGTATAAGAAAAAGCAGGACTCTATGCCATTTCAATTCTTCTCAGATTGAACAGCTTTGGGGTCCTATTACCTATACTGATACACTAATAAATTGAATTATACAGTCTTCTGATCTCAAGTCGCGAACACTTTTCCCCCTTCATCAGAGATTGCCCTGATCCTTAACGCATTACAGTGATATAAATGTATAAAACACAAACCCTTGCATGTACAGTGACTAAGACTTTGTCCCATCATCAGCTCAGTTTATTTCTCCCTCCTTTAAAATATTTTAATATTTAGAACTTAAGGTGTTATGATAAAGGGTGTAAGCGGGTGGTAAGGGGGGGGGGGGGGGGGGTTAGAGCAATGGTTAGAGCACTCAGGCCGTCACCAGTGTAGTCTGGGTGAGATCCCTGTACTCAACGTCATTTGTGCGTTTGTTTTGCTGGTTCTCTTCTTTTTACTGAACCTTTTTCTACCTGGTCTCCGGCTCTCCCATCTCGCCCGAAAACCAACGTTGAATTTGATCTGCATGAATTTCATGTGATAGGCCGGATTTGATTTACAGTCCCTCTAATTAGTAGATCGCTTGTGTTCAGCTAAATACGAGTGATACTCGTCATTAATGAGGTTGCAGCTTCACAGATTGGTAAAGGCGCCTGACTCGCTATTCGAGGTTCCCGGGATATTGCACTGATCTGACCATCGTATGGAGTATGTAGTCCACAATTCCACGATAGTCCAAAGCAAAGGTTAAATACTAGGGTTCGCTTGTAAAATAGCAAAGTATCTCCCTTCAGATAGGACGCGAAGGATTTGCTGTGTACGTATCATCATGGTTACAATTGAATTATTTTTTAACCACCATGCCTCTAAATTTCTGGTTTTTGGGTTGGTTAAATAAGGCCTTTTAGTTTTCTTTTACTATACACTCACCGGTACTCGAACTCAGACCCTCCAGATCTATAGTCTTGTGTTTTCATCACTGCATTACAACCGACGAACACGCTTAACCCTACGCATTTCTTTCCATTATTTACTTTTCTATAATAAGTCAGTTGATATCCATGATGATAACCAGAACTAATCCTAACCTAACCCTATCTAAGCTTAATTTTGGCCTCACAGTTTTAAAGTTTCAAAGTTTCTCCAATTCGTAAGTGCGTATTCAACCTCGATAAAATGAGGATCACCAATTAAAAACCAATTCAACCTGAGAACGGATTTTACCGGCAAGATGAACACTTATATAAAATCGAAAACACTTCGCAACGCTGTTGATATTCATTTTATATACATGAAAAAATATAAGTCCTGTATACTCATTGGACTTTGACATGCAGCCAAGAACCGAGCGTAATACGAACTTCTTGGAAAATAGCCGCAATGCTTTTCTCGTTCTAGAAAAATTTTCAACAAAACATATAGCTTTTTCTGATTCCTGGGTCTAGGTTTTTCATATGGTGTTTCCCTTCGGTATACGATAAATGCAATTTGCAGAAATCAAACTCGCTCTCAGTTCTTGTTGCCATAACCTCAATGTGACGGTTTCAGGCAATGGGGTCTATTTTTCATACTTTGTTAAAAGTTAACTAATTTAATCATTTTATTGAACAAATTAACTGACCGAATCGATCTGAAACACACCAAACAAAATAAGCGGTCTAAAAGGACCGACATTATTTAAAAAAGGGGAATGGCATGTTCGACTGGCCACACATCTCGTTCAATCGAAGAAATAATTTGTGCTCATATACCTCAGCTGAGAAATCGTTAAGTTCAAGAAAATACAATTTAATTTATGTTTTCAACGTTTTACCCTTTTGAACGGGTCAATTTAACCCAGGAAACATGGCTAATCAAAACCTGTCAAATTCGTTAATTGAAGTAGAAAAACATGCATTGCCTTTCCTATTTAGGGAATAATTAGCATCATTATTAACCTCCTGTTTGCGTAATAAAGAGGAGACGTGCGGTAGAATTGTACTCAAACCTTCGAGGATTTCAAATATTTTCTAACATTATCCATTCCGCATTGGACGTTTAAATGGATACATTTATTAAGTTCACTATGTTTTTTAAAATGATTTAGATATTTACACCCTGTCACCTGCTACAGATTAAATAATATTGTTAAGTTTAAGGTTCCACAATTTTCTTCAAATTGCCCCCCAGGCAGATTGTAAAATAGGTAATCGGAATTTTTTTGTAATTTTACGCGTCGGCACTATCTGTAGCAAATGAGCGTATGTTCGTAAATGAGGTGAGGTTTATGTTTAATTTTACATCGAATCCATTTCCGCTTGTCGAGGCAAGTCGTCGTTAAATAAAGATGCATCCTCTTTTTGTGCCAGCCATTTCTTTGAAAACCATAGCGCAAAGGTATCTCAGTCAAGTTATACGGTATGCACATATTGGTGATTTGTTAAAAAATACTTACGATTTTCGAAGTTTACTACGAAAAGGTAAGCACAACGGTAACATTGATTTGACTGGGAGACGATTTCTTTTTCCGAAAATTCACCTCTTTTCAGTATTTTCTAGTACTAGGTGAGTTTTAAAGTGACTGCAGTAGATTCATTTAACGATTTAACTTTTTTGTGCCGAATTTTGAACTTGACATATACACGTGTGGTTTGGTTACTTAGAAAATCTAGTTGAAGAAACACACTGATTTTGTGTCCACTGCAATGTTAACGAAAACCTGTATTCTTGTACTGTAAGGAACAAATTATGGTAAATCTTTGTTACATATAGAACATAAAAAAATATATTACAGTCTTTCTGCTTTTTAAAGCACTTCTAACTTGCGTAGTGAATCAGACAAATTTCAAGACGTTTTGCATTTGAGCACGCGACACAACCTTTCACTCGATATTACTTTCAACTAACCCTAACCCTAACCCTAACCCGAACTAATAGTTTAATGAACTCTGTAATAATGCTACTGAGACCAAAAGATATATTTCTCTATTTCCTGTTGTTTCATGTAATCCTATCAATTAAAATGAACATATTTTTTGGAAAATCATGATCAAAGTAAATTGAAGATCAAATCAATTTGTCTTAATGTTTGCGACAAGCTTAAGTGCTATAGTACTTCGAAGGAAAGCAAATTCATTAACAAGACGTAATACTAACAATGTCATGATCAGAACCTTCTTTTGGTGGATCAAAATAGAAGTCAAACTTTATGAAACAGTGTTCTACAGATAATTCAGTACTTATTTAGCTACAATAATCAGCATACAATTCATGTCCCCAGATATTTTTTGGAGAAAATTCTCCCCTATACACAAACATGGACGGAAACTAAGGAAATGAGGAAATTTGGGTTTTCGTTAATTAACGAGTTTTCTGCCATTCATGTTACTGAAATTTCAATGAAACACTCAAATGGCCTCTGTGTGATGGATTAACGCATGGGTCGGCATGGGTAGAATATTTCCACCCTTGCATGGAAGGAACATGGATTCTCCTTGTGAAAGTCCCTTACTTTTATACAGGCCGAAAACGTTCCTCTCCTCCCAAATAATATTTTTCAATGGCATGTTCATTGTAAATAAGTGGCAAGAAATCAAAAAAATATCTGGAAACCTGTCGTCTGGACATCAAGTGATATTGATGTTTAAGATTTCTTAAATCAGTTTATGACAAGATGAAGAGTCTAAATATAGTGCAAAAGATGATAAGTTAATTCTGCCTTTTTAAAGTTGCATTTCCATTGTTTTGTAACTACTCTTCACAGTTAAAGCCAGCACTGTACCTTCAGTTTGTCCATTTCTAATGGTTTCATTAAGAGGAAAATTCCCCATGAAAAATGTAACGACAGTCGATAATCCTAATCGGATAGAAACAAGTCGCGAGAGGGAAACAGGAAAACTCTCAACCTTCTCGCACACGTAGAACTACTACCTAAATTGAAAATAATAATAATAATGAAAAAATTGTAAACTGAACTTAGCTAAGCTACTAAACTGAATTCATACCTTTTAAAATAAATCTAAGGATTTTCGTCTCATGAACCCAACCGAAAGCAGACTGATAGGGACCTTTTGGTGTAAGTGGTTGAAAACCTGAACGTGACATGAAACAAAATTTCCGGGGCGTCACTATTTCCGCGTGCAACTGTTGAGTACCTGTACTTTTAAGCCCGGAAAATTTTCTCAGCTGAATTTTTACCTGCTGAGGAATGCATGCTCTTGATTGCTTTCTCCCCTGACAATTCTCAGTTGTCAGATTACGACAACGTTATTGCGAAAATGACGAATGACTGTTGAAACTGGGGAACCGTAGGCCTTAATGGACTTACAATGTTTCAATTTTATTCCGATGATAATAAGAAAGCGGATATAAAACTGAGATCTCATGACATTGTGACAAAACTGGCTCCCAAAAGAGTCGGCAGGTGATTCTTTTGATCATGCATGCTTATTTTCGTATTTTTTCCATTTAGAATGCCTGCCTATCAAATAGCAATTCTGTTGTTGGTGGCTCTTTTGACTTCATCTTTTGCTCGGCATCTGGAAAAGACAGAAGAGGATGAAACTGGTGAGCTCCCAAGCAAAGTCGAAAGAGAAGAAAAATCCTCTGAACCCATTATAAACACTGAGAATGACCACACGTTCATAAAAAATGAAGAATCAAATGCCAAACGACAGGATGACATTTCTGTTGAATGGGGGAGGTCACTTGTGTTTCTCAGTTTGCCACAAACCCTCGATACGTCTCAGGATGCTCGTCGCAGAGGCCTAGAATCTCCCGATTACCGTCTCAAACAAGGTCAAAAATCGGATGAACCGGCCAAGGAGGGTCAATTTAAACCGCCAGGATTATGGGGACGAGGATTGCCATACAAGAATGAAGAGGCCAAACAAGAAGATGAAAAAAAGCATAGAAGACTTCCAGGTCTTTGGGGGCGAGAAGTCATGCAAAGTCCACTAGGTTTCTGGGGTAGGGAGATAAGGCAACGTCCACCTGGATCATTGGGCAAGAATAGACGTCCCGGGTTATGGGGAAGGAGCTTAGGTAGAAAAACCCCCAGAAATCGGGAAAGGAGTCTCCAAAAAGTGCAACAAAACGAAGATGCTCAAGCCGATCTCAGTGACAAAGAGTGATTTATCACGGTTACTTATCAAATGAACTTCAAAAGGTTTGTTCAGCTCTAAAGAGAACTTTGAATTGTAAATTTAAATGCAACAATACTACAATCTGAATAAAGAACGAAAAAGAGGACTGAGACAAAAACGTAAAGTTGTTTCAGTAGTGCAATTATTATCGTCGTAAACATCTGCACGAACTTGATTATCCGGATGCTTTTGATCGGCGAGCACTACCCCATCATCCAGTATTTGAACAGAATCATTGATCGACGTAACCCCTCACCCACCGGAGTGAATCAGGTCTTGCTAATTCATGCTTAGAAGTCTGGTACAACAGCAATGACAAATTGCAACTATGAGAAACTGACCCCACAAACATATTTTGTCTTTCCAGTTTTCTCAAAAGATACCGGCGATTAATTTGCCTTTCAAGACACAAAACCGTGCTCGAACTTGATACAACCTTAGATGATTTTTTTGAAACCTACAATGTAAATCGGCGAAGGAATCCATCAATTCATGTTGTTTTTTAGACAAAACGTTTTAAAGAGAGAAACAATGACTACGTGATCAAAATCTTTAGATGAAGGAGAGTCGCGTGGTGTCTCGTGGAAGAAAATACGAAATTTTGTAAGTAGATAAAAAGATATCTGTCAACGAATATCTCCTATGTCATCGATGTGCACGTATACGTATTCGCGCTCCAAAAATACAATAAACTATTCATGAGCTCTTCCTTGTCAGTAAGGATACGGGGAACAATGTGATGGAATTGTCCCAATAAACTCAACGAGGCCATCTATGATGACCATACGATTTTACTTCAGTCTGATATCCAACTCATGTTATAAGGCCCGATTTTGAAGAGAGCAATTTGTTTGATGTAAGATCGTCCGGGTGAGAGTAGACTTGAAAAGGTTAGTTGTTAGTGATGAAGGGAGCTGAAGCACGCGCGTGTTCGAGACCCAATTTACATTTCTAAGTATCTTTTCCCCATTAGAGATGATTAGTATAAAAATCTGCCGGGGAGACACCACTGCTCTGGCACGCGAAATGTTCGCTTCCGGTTGCCGTCCGCGTCTTAAAAACGCACGTGCTTAAGCTCCCTAATGACTTTTTTTCGACAACCCGGCTGAGCGGATATCATCCTCAGCTTCTGTGGGGGTCTGACTGTGTATGCCACAGTCTGTAAAACTTGTTTAAAAGTGCCGGACAAATTGAAGCTCAGTAAAGGCTCGCATCATTGTTGTATGGAACTGATATTGTATTAGTACATTTTATTATACAGCGTGTGTTTCAGGTCGATATAACGCGCGCTGTGGTTGGCTAAGAGCAGCTAGCGCTAGGGCATTATTCTCCGGTCATGCCCACGGACCGATTATGGATTATGCAAACTAGTTTTTTACTGGCTGGGTTGCCATAGGCAGGCATTCCAGTTAGAAAATGCGTTTGTTTGTTTGTTAGTTTTTTTCTTCTTTTACCGTGTCATGAAAAGTATTGCCTGTCACTCCTCTGCTAAGTGGTGTCTTTTGTGCGTATTTGTTAAGTTTGAGGGGGCTGGGGTAATGCGTACATTTCTCTGGTTCACACAGGAAAACATTTAATGATTAACCTGCAATGGCGCCGAAAGTCATTGTAACGCGAATGGCGTTTTAGTGCATCTTTAAACAAAATGATATACTCTTATGGAGCTCAAGAATGGAACGTCAATTGGATAAACAACACAGGCGGTGAAAATTTAATATCTGGAATCTTAAAAGCGACGAGTAATGGACTTCGACAACAATCTATCGCCCGTCGAGCCGAAATCAAAGTGAGCTGTATTTCTGATATTTTACCAAGTGTGCTGTTATGTAGAACACTGAGACCCAATGGAAAATTCTCTGGTAACTTATGGTTTCAACATAGAGAACGAATCGAACACCTTAAATGGATCTGCGATCTCTGTTGTCTGGCTTTTGCATAATTTTATTTGTACTCAACTCTGCACAGTCTTCAGGTAAAAAAATAATTGAAAATGTGACAGCCAAGAATTATTTGAAAGAAAGCTTGTCGTATACATGTTTGTGCTTCATTATTCAAGGAAAAGGTTCTTCATGGAAACGGTTTGAGCCTAAAATTTATTTTGTTGATATTTTGTTACAATTTGACACGATTGAGTTTCTTCTCTTCACGCACGTAATGAAATAGGAAGGGGTTTTTGTCTCTAATACCAACTTTTTCGCTGGAAAAGGTGGTCTTTATGAATTCGTCGTGTTTTATATTATGCGAGCTTAACTGGATAGTTTTTATAGCAATAGTAAAACGAGCTTAGCGTCTTTCTGTTGAGATGTTCTTGTCTTTTGTGGTGATACTTGACGATTCGGGAACATTTTGTGAAAAAATATTTATAACGGGTGACACGCGCAACTTGATCGCCCGAACTTGCCCGATTATGCATAACATCCACTTGGCCTTTTGACATCCCATTGCAAAAAACTCGTAAAATATTCGCGGACCGGTCGATTTCTCTGAAATGTGAAAGGATGATTGCTAACGAATATAGAAAGATTTTCAAAATAACTAAAAGTTCCTGTTTTAAGCATGAGAATTCCACGAAGAGGTAAATGCGACTAAATTTGTTGCGTGCGTAGCTATTTTTGTGATTTGATTGTTATGCAAATTTTGACAGAGAATATTAAATTATGAAAAAATATCTATTGATAGATCGTTAAAAGAGCTTTATTTTTAGCGGTTATTTGAACATGAAAGATGCAACGCTTGACGAGAAATGATATTTTTGTTAATTGAAAGGTGAAAAATTTCGCGGGAATCGGGAAGCGGTGAAAATGAGTTAAGAAATTTGCATACGCGCGCTGAAATGTGAAACGCGAGGAGACAGGAATTTTATTTCTCTGACAAATGATTGACAGGTAGCCAAGGTTTTAACCTCAGAAAAATATCTGTTTTGTCATTATTGTGTAAGGTGAAGTTTATTTGGGAAGCCAACAATATTTCTTTAACTTCCTGGTTAATCCAATTTATTGCTACGACTTACTAGTGCGAAGATTGTTTACATGATACGGTAGTAGCCAAAACTCGGGGCCGGGACCAGGGTCGGGGTGTCCTTTTTTTTTTCAATTTTTTTTGGCTTCAATTTTTTCGTTATTCTCCTGTAACGTTATATTCGAATGTTCAGCACCTTTCCTTCATTTATGGGGTAAATTAGTCAAAAATATATGGAACATACGGAAGCTACGAAAGCGACATCTTTGTTTGTTTTTCGAAATTAAGAGAATTTCAGACTGAAATTGTAGTTTTTGTGGGGAATATACGCTAACTCCTAGAGACACTGAAGACTCGCTCAGCTCCACATTTTAATGTTTAGTTCTTAAAAACCTTCTCCGCAATACAATTAAAACGAAACCGGAACATAGCCACAGTTCCGCGATAGTCGTCACACAACTTTCTCATTTGCTTGTTTTCGCAAAATTGTTTTCAATGCTGTTGTGCTTTTTATCGTGATATTGGATTCGATCCCTTGACGTCCGAATAGAATTGACCAGCAAGTTCCCGTGCGACTCTGGCTTTACTACAAACCGTTTGTAGACTGAAGATAGTCTGCACAGATTTAAGACTAAAATCAGGAGAACAGACCTGACTGTCATAACTGATGATGGCTGCAGCAATTGTATGCTTTGTAATAGTTAACTTTGAGACTCTATGCCATGGAGCAAAAATTTTCTTTGTAAATAGGTTTTAGAGTTCTTTTTAGTCTCCATAGCTTTTAGTGTTTTTAGCATTGTTATCCTACATTATTTTATTTTTGTGTCACCAATTAGTGCTACGCGCTAGAGATTCTTGACACAATAATAAAGTTCATCATCATCATCATCATCATCATCATCACAGACAACAACATGACCTAAGGAAATGAGAACGTTGCGTGACTGTGTGATGATCAACGTGGAACTGCTATTCTGTTTTTTTTTTCTCAAGAAGTAAACATTACAATGCTATTTTAAAGTGTGGAGCTCAGGGAGTCTTCAGTGTTTCTGGCAGTTGGCGTATATTTCATAAACTCAGATTTCAGCATTGCCGGAAATTATCTTAATTCCGAAAAACAAACTCCGATTTTCTGAAAGACTGAGTCCGATGCTCGCAAAAACCAATTTCGATTTTTGTGCTACACGCTAGAAATACAGGAATTCTGGTAAAACCATCAACACATCCGTGCACCACAAAACGCCATCTAATCAGCTTATGGTTTTCGTCAAAATGCCATAGAGCAAGAGGACGACACACAGAATAAACACGTCGATGAACAGCTCTGCATCTGCGAACAGATATTTCGATTGGGTCAACTCTTTGCAGGGATTGCCTCAGTCTTTCTCTGGGTATTTTTATGTTACGAGTTGAAAGGGAACTAGCCAGATTCTTTGATCCACAGTTAGGATGAAAGAACTTGATGTCTCTAACCTGGCCATCCAACTACTCATACGTCATGGTGGAGAATGGCCTTCATGAGATCCCATATTCAGCAAGAAGCCGCTCATTGGTTCTCGAGGATACGTGAAGTAGCCTGGCAATCTTTGGAACTGTAAATCTTAAGTCTGTGAGGGACTGTTACTGGTCCACGCTAATTTCATAAGAAGGACGCCCTGGCGTATTGCTATTGACTTGAGGAGTTCGTACTGAGGATGAGCTCAAGTTTTCTAAAATACGTCTTGCAGCTGAAATGTCTCCATAAATATCCTCAGGCAACCGTACAACAGAATCCTAGAAATTAACAGCAACGATAACTTGGTCGATTTTCTCTAAAGCCTCCAAGGGATCTGTTGATACGCTGCTGCTAATGTTTCGTAATTCTCTTTCAACAAGCTGGCGACGAGCTGCCACCGAGAGTCGGCCATTTTGGTGTAGACATTGGTTCCCAATCTTCCTCGGTTAAGTCAACCGAAAGTTGTTCCCAGACCGCTGAAAATTGTAGGCACTATTTACGAAAACAGCGGCACCATTTTCAAAATTAGAGGCACCATAAACAAAACGGAGGCATCATTTACGAAAACAGAGGCACCATTTTCAAAATTAGAAGGATCATTTACTAAAATAGAGGCACCATAAACAAAAACAGAGGCACCATTTATAAAAATAACAGAGGCTGAATTTTGGCGGTAATAGCACCCCATATAAAAGCCTACTACTCCCTTTGCGTATTGCCTGTGGTATGCTCTTTATTTGCGCCAGTAGCTGCGAAGGAATTAAAATGGTGGGTATTTTATAAAGAAACAACAAGCTATTACTAGGAGCTTTCATGTCTATCATAAATTGGGTATAGCTTTTCTGAAATTTTCTTTGAAAAATAGTTTAAAATATTGCGCTTTTCAATAGAAATAGATTTCTCTTTTTCCAAATCGTTGGTCGCCGCCGTAAAATATTACATTAAATAATGATTGACGGCAACACTGAAGGGAACCTCCTTTTTGTGTCAGAACGTGGTTAAAAAAGTATCGTATAAACTCTTGTTCTTAGGCCATCGTAGCTTGACTAAGAAAATAACACAAACAGCGGTGATAAACATTGTATTCCAACGCATTTTTATAAAACTTGACGTTTCGTATGCTAGTCAACACACATTTTCAAAAGTGACCATTACAATTTTTGAAAACTATATATATATCGTAAACATTAGGGGTTGTTAATCGTGTTACCCTACTTAGGTCTTCACAGTAACCAAGTCACGAAACGTCTGAAATCCTGCGTATACAGTTTCTACTCTTTCGTCAATCTCAAGATCATATTATCATATTCCAAAACACACGCCGCATAAACTCCCTTTTTCCATACAAAGATCGCTTGAACCGATCTCACAGGTCCAAGGTCGTCTATAAAGCTGTCTGCTGGAACTGTGATGAATTCTACATTGGCAAAACAAAACGCAGACTCCATGACAGAAAAACAGAACATTTCAAGGCCCTAGGTAAAAGTGACCATTCATCAGCCATTGCTGATCATGTGAAAACCACTGGCCACGACATTAAACGGGATCACTCACAGGCTCCCCAAGCTGAAATTACGTAGTGTATGCGACAGTTTGTGTATATAGAGAATTGTATGGGAAAATAACCGATCATAAAAAAATTGTGTAAATAACTATCTCATTTGAAATAAAGTTTTCCTACATCAAATGTGTGACGAACTTTTCTCTTTTGCGGAGTTTAGAGCCATTTTGACGCCGTTTAGTGAAGTTATCCGGAAGGCCGTTTAGGCCGTTGCTAAAATAATAGGAAGGCCGACCACTCCATCCATCGCTGGCCAGACCTCACTCCACAAATCGTTTTCTCCTCAACAGGAAAAGTCCCGAATCGCAATAAAAACAACAGTTCCATAAAGCCCAATAAATTTCACTCCAAATACGTGTGTTCCGGCGGCCGAAAGACTCAAGACGAACGAAAACTTTGCCTTAAAATTCACCTCTTCGGCTTTCCTCAGAGGCTTGTGACCGGGCAGTCAACAACGGAAACTCGCAAGATGGTTTCAGCCTCAACTCTGATTGGACCATTTGAATTTGACCGCGCGCTGGCAACACGACCGTTGTTGACTTGTGACCGGGCAGTCAACAACGGTCGTGTTACCAAACTTTATTTCAAATGAGATAGTTATTTACACAATTTTTTTACGATCGGTGATTTTCCCATACAATTCTCTATATACACAAACTGTCGCATACACCACGTATTTTCAGCTTGGGGAGCCTGTGGATTACTTTGAAGGGTTAGCGTCCGGAAAAACTGACTTTCGCTGCAAAATTAAAGAGACTTTGTTCATTCAAGAGCTAAAGCCTTCCCTTAATGTCAATATTAGTAGTGAGAAGTTATTGCTGTTTTAGCTAGTACTCCTCATTATGTCTAGACACGTACTGCTGCAGATCATTTTTCTCAGTCTAGGTTCCAGATCCCTAATGTTTACGATATATATATATAGTTTTCAAAAATTATAACGGTCACTTTTGAAAATGTCTTGACTAGCATACGAAACGTCAAGTTTTATAAAAATGCGTCGGAATACAATGTTTATCACCGCTGTTTGTGTGGTTAAAAAATATCGGAAAACATTGTTTGCATGAAGGTGTTGTTCGAAAAATAGTGTTTGCATAGGTGCATTAAAAAACGTTTGTCGAGGAAAAATTTTCAACCCCCCATCCCGGAAAACAACGGCCCATCCCTTTTGTTGCAGGCACTTTGCTCAACTTTATTACCCACAATGCCTTATGCACTGTTTCATGACATCAAACGTGATGCCTAACTAACCCTCACCCTTCCAATAACAGGAATGAAGCTTATGATTGTGATTGAAATGGGACGTTTTGTGTCCAAGACATCTTTGAGCTTTCTATGTGTCGTTTTGTTAGTCTACGTTTCTTTTTTCACCTAGAAACTTTCGGTTTGCATAAGTGCCTGACTTAAATACACAGTGGCGGGGGCTTCCCCACCCCTCCCCTCCTGTCATAATTCCTAAGTTTTGTTGCTTGGTGAGGCTGGCTTACGATTCAACTCAAGTAAAGTTCCGTTTACTCAATGCGAATGTACCTACATCGTTCCTTTTTTGGCTTCAACGAAAAGGTAAGGGCTTCAGCAACCATTTTGGTTTCCAAATTCGACACGCATTTCGTACGGTGCGCGTATTAAGGACCTATATACGGGAGTCTTCTTAGAATTAGAATAATTATTACGGGTTCAATCTTACCTCATCTTTAATTCTTTTATGTACAGTTCAGCTATCAAGCAACGGCATTAATTCCTTTTTCATTTCACGAAATATCTCCTTCGTTCGATGTCACCGGCCATCTGACCTGCCTTGGCTTTCTCGCATTTTAGTAGTGCTGATAAACAGTATTTAAGCCTGAAAACACCCATTTTACAACGGTTAGCTTTCAAGGTTAGGATTAGAACCTGTTATAATCAATCTAAAAAGTCTCCCGTACGTAACAAATATAGTTCGGTGTACGAGTCCCGTACGAATAGCCACTTCGTTCCATTTTAATACGGACGTGGCTATAAGCTTTATAAGTTTGTACGCGAATCCGTCGGTTGATAAAAGGCAACTGTCTTCCTGTCTTCAAGGCTTTTGAAACTGATCATCGGCAATATCCAACAAATATTAGAAAGAAAGGGAAATTTATTGTTACACTTTCGTAGGTTTCGTTACCCTGCGAGCAGAGTCTCTTTCGATCTTCCTAGATAAGTCGGGATGAGGAAAGTAGACTCTGCTCGCCGCCGGCACATTTCGTATTGAGCATGCGTTAAAAATTTAAATGTATTCGGTGTCAGTCACGCGTGACCAGCAGCCACAAAACGAAAACAAACAGTCGGGATATTTTTGAACAACTCTGGCAAACACACGACAATCAAGGAACCATTTTCATTATAGGTTTCTGTCAGAATAGTTTCTGTAACTGACACACATACAAATTGCCACGCTGTTGTAAATTTCAAAATATTGATGACACTTGGCGATTGATCATGCGCAAAAATAAAAAAAAACAGGTTTGACAAGTGGAAACTGGACTGACTCATCCAATTCTTTGGATGAGCGGCAAATCAAAGAATGTGGAGGCGGGAGCAGAGTCTACTTTCCTCTTCCCGACTTATCTAGGAAGATCGAAAGAAACTGCTCGCAGGGTAAGGTTTCGTGCAATGCATGGAAAAAAGGTGAGGCATAGAGGCACGACAAAATATGGAAAAAATAACATAATTTTGATACTTTTCATGGATTCATTGGTATGCTAAATTGATTGATCTGGTCAAAAGTAAGGAGCACCATTTACATGAGAAAAAATAGTTTGCTCGGCTTAGAACCCGCCTAGCTTGGTCACCCTTTTTCAATGGGCGAAGGGGTTAACTAACCTTAAACCATTGCTAAAGATGACTTGACTGGGAGGGTGACCCTTCTACCCGAGAAAAATTTTCTCCATATAACAGCTACGTAACACCTTAGCAGTATTTATTTACATGGTGATAATAATTGTTCTGGTTAATTTGTTCCTGTTATTAAGGGTGCACATACTAAGCTGCCCATTGAGAGGAAAATTTCTCTCTTATAAAAATTAATTTACCAAAGCATAGTAGAATGGGCCTTATAGGAGATTGAAACAAGACAAGGTTCTGAACTGACTTGGCATCATTTAGCGATACAGTACGATAAGATGAGAAACTTTGCTTAAGTGTCTAATAATATGCATCAAAAATTTCAGCGTGTGGATTGGCTGAGAGCACATTAATCCCAAACAGAGTGCAGTAAAGTGAAATTAGTGCAGATAGTTGAAATTAGTACTGTAAAGGTGAAATTTTTGCATGTACATATTATTAGTATCATGATTTTTCTCATGCAATTTGGAAAAAAATAAGCACTACAAATGTCACTCGCCCAATGAGCTCGTGCAATAGACCATTTTACAGATGTGTGCGTAGTGACCTGGGCTATGAATGAAAGTGAGGCTGGTGCTGACCTTGTTTTGATAGGAACCTCACTGCTTTTCTTACAATGTATGTAAATTCCCACTACACGTGTAATTAGCATTAGAACAACATTAACTTAAGAAAAAGGTTAGGGTTAGGGTCAACTCCAGCCTCACTTTCATTTAAAGGCCAGGTAACTAAGTACATAACTGTTAAAAGGGTCTATTTATTAAAAGAATTTTAACTCCGGCCCATTTATTCTAAATTGCACTTGAAATCATGATAGGATTAATTTCCTTTGGGAGTTTAGACCATAATTTAGGACCCAGGTATTTGATGGAATTTTTAACATATGTGACAATATTAAACCTGGGTAATATGTAGAGTTAGGCAACCCTAAAAGCCAGGACACATGAGGCAATAAGTTGCTGCGCCCCGGTCATAGGGACAAGTCGTTGACAGGTGTCAACTGACCATAGCATGGATGTCCAATATCAAAGATGTATGCTGTAAAATAGCTGGAGTATGGCCACCAAGTTGGGCACAAGTATCCAAGTATTGATTATTATTATTATTATTATTATTGTTATTATTATTATTACTACTACAAAAAAAAATATAACTATTATTGCTATCATTAGAATTAGTACTAGTATTTGTATCTCTATAAGCCTAATACTTGTTTTAGAGTTCTTTATTTGGTTTTTTCAGTGTGTGTATTTTTACTGATAATTTTGAAATAAATTATTATCATTATCCTACTACTACTACTATTATTATTATTATTATTATTATTATTATTATGAAATTTGCTTTTTGTTTCGCTGTCTTAACTGCAGTGTCAAACGCAGTTGTCCATGCAACTTGCTGCCAAAAAAATGCTGGTTGTACCTACATGTAAGTGTTTCACATTGGCATACATGGAGGGGTGGACGTACGGTCATACAGTGACCACACTATATTTTGTCCCACAGATGGGTTACCATAATTATTTTCTTACCCATGGCTCTGCTATTAAAAAGAAACTCACTAATATGCAGACAATACTTAAAATTTAAAGATTTAAATTTTTCACAAATGTAATAGGGCAGATTCTGCAGGGAGATAAACAAAATTTATGGGAAGCAGCAAACACATCTTGTCATGGTCCATGCAAACTGTTAATGCAGTGTTACCTTTGTTCAATAGAGAGATACTGTAATTTATTATATAAACACCAATGAAATACCAGGTGATCTTTGTGCGAAAACATGATATCTTCACACACGAAAATAACATGTTATCTTCACTTGTGAAAAGATCACCATTGCTATGGTTGCATAATAAATTGCACTGTTTTTCTTTGTAAGGACGACAAAACATACATGTATTAAAGTGAATTGGTTTGGTATTTCATTGATTTTTATATAATTAACAGAACATTACGTGACTGCTTGGAGATACGAAAATAATTTCTCTTCTTGAAGGGAAATTTTGTACGTCTGCACAGCCATGTAATATCCTCTATTTATTATATAAACACCAATGAAATACCAAGTGAGCTTTCGTGCGAAAACATTTTATTTTCACATGTGAAAGGATCAGTGTTGCTATGGTTACATATTAAAATCACTCCTTTTGATGCCTTTTGTGAAATGATTTAGTATTTCGTTGGTGTTTATATAATAAATAGAATATTACGTGGCCTCTTGGAGCTACAAAATTTCTCTTCTTGTGTTGAAAAATATTTCATTTGTTCGCTGGGCTCACTCAAGAAATATTTTTCGACACTCTAAGAGAAATTTTGTATCTCTGAGTGACCATGTGATATCCTCTATATAGTATATACTGAAACATTGGATAGCGTTAAACGTTAGTGCTGATTGGCTACTCAAACTCTGGATATCCTTTGCTATTCACCCCTAAGCGCGCGAAAATGTTGTAATCTTTGCAGGAATAAATGAGTTAAAATTATATTTTTGTGCTATATTATCTCACTGTTTTAGTATATACTAAAACAACTATCCACCTCGGTGTTGGTGGCTAGTGGTGGATATTTACCTCACCGCTTTGCATCTCAGTAAATATCTACCACTAGCCACCTCCACTTCGGTGAATAGTTGCTAATATTATTGTTATAGATACCAAGGAAATACTAGGATTTCCTTTCTACAAAAAAATCATATCTTCATTGCATGCAGTGAAGATACTTTTATCTTTCACATGTAAGGATATAGGTGTCATCATGGTGACATGTTGCAAGGAATGTCGAAACATTGAGTTCAAAGGGCTGACAACAAACAAATTTGGCTTTGTTTATTTCTACCAAATTAAGGTTAAAGGTCAAAGGTTATCGCTTCACCATAGTTATCGCAGTTGATTATAGCTTCATCACAGTATTGAATCCAAGTTCAATCACAGCTGGCCACGAGGGTAAGCCCTTGGGCAAAGAGTTTTTTCTATTACTTACAAGCCTGCTTTTATACTTTTACTCTAAGCATCTAGAATGTTCTGTTGCTATTTATAGTCTATTACAAGGTCTACTATTTGTGGAAACTGCTGAATCACATCAAAGAAATTTCTGGAAAATTACAGATCATAAGATAATTCTGGAAAAGTCTGGAATTGCATGACAGATAAAGTAAAAATAATTCTGATCCTCATAACAATAATGCTTAGGTTGTTGAGTTTTTTATCTGAAAATATGCAAACTAAAGCTGTAGCTGTACATGTAGATGCCACCATTTGGCAATCAGTTGCTTTTTTCCCTTAATGGATCAAATATTCAGAAAAGGAAACACAAGAAATTTTCTGTCAGGATGTGTAATGTAACATCTTGAAAAGAAATCAATTAACCGTGCATAACCAAGGATTTGGGCTCAAAACTTAAGTGTTCCAATTCACCAATTCAGTGGTTTAGTAGTGACCATGCCTTTTTTCCACCTAGAACATTGGATATTTGCACAAATGTACACAAGTAATATAGGTCACAGACTGGAAACAACTTTGAACAAGAGATGCGTTCCTCACTTCATGAGCATGAATTATTTCCGGTGAACCCTTTGGACGTTTACAGTGCATATGCAGGGCATTGGAAGTGTGACAACTGCAATGCAACAAGCAGTGCTACTGATTATCCATTCCACTGTGCAATTTGCTCCTTTGATCTCTGTGCTTCATGTGCACAGATTGGTAAACAGTATGTGACTCGAGCACATCACCATCCACTTTCTTTCGGGGATGCAAGTGGGCAATTTTATCAGAATCGTGGTGGACAATGGGAATGTAAGGTGTGCAGAAAGACAGGCCTTGCTCTTGGGGAGGCATCTTATCACTGTGGCACCTGTGACAGTTTTCATATTTGCCGCAGTTGCTTAGAGCCTAAGCAGCATCCACTTCATGTTCACATTATGGAACTGGTGGACACTTCACTTCTGTATACAGAATCTGGAGGGAACTGGATATGTGATATTTGTGATAATCAAAGCAGACCATGGGAAAGGTATGTTCTGAAGGGTATGATGATGATGATATCTATAATGATGATGATAATGACAACAACATGGGTTACTTGTGTACCACTGTAATTTAAAAAGCCTCAAATGATGAAGTAATGAAATAATTTAAATAGCCCATTTCTGAGTTGCTGTTTGTCTCGGTTCAAAGTGAGTCCTGGTGCACACAATCATTCAAATCCAACTCATTATCATTCGACTGGTTTAGCACAAAGATTTGTTTTGAACCAGAGACAAACAGCAACTCGGAAATGGCCTATTTACACCCAATTAAAAGAATTAATAGTATTTACCTTGAAGAAATACCCTATAATACTAGGAAAGATGTTGACAAAACAATCCACAAATTTTAAAGAGAAAAATGAGTATAACAAGTGAATGACTGAAAACCTTTTCAAATACTTTATTATTTTATTCTAGTTCCAGTATCGTGGTAAGTGATATTGTTGTTTCACTGTTATCTCCATGATTTAAATTGCTCAGTCTGCTGTCGTTATCTTAAACCTGTGTTTCATATCCAGTTTCAATCAGTAGTCAAAAGTTGGAAGTCTGCAATTTAAGTCTGCATTCTTTTATCAAGCCATAGAACAAGTAACAGCACATTATTGTGGAATTGATGTTTACATCTTAAAAGGTTGCAATATGCATGCATTTGAATCAAAACC
>NC_090876.1:4323266-4338266 GCF_036669935.1 Montipora foliosa
CAAAGTAATTCGCTAATTACTTTCGACACTCAATTGAAAACCGCACACTGAATCAGCACACTGTAAACAAAATAAATTTGCAAGCTATTGACAAAATGAATGAGCTCACTGCAAACGAAATAAGTTCGCAAGCTATTAACGAAATGAATAAGCTCACTGCAAATGAAATAAATTCACAAACTAACAACAAAATAAGACGGCACACTGCCAACAAACTTCGAGTTCACTGCGAACTATCAATGACAAACACGCAATGCCAACACAAATTTACGCGCTGCAAACAAAAAATACTGCACTCTGCAAAGTAACCGAAAAAGTGTGCGCGCGCAGGCAGATGCGAAGAACTGGAACCAACTGATTCGTCATATTGGCACCAATTTTGACATTATAAACATGGCGCCCAGTGACAGCGATTTTTGCAATGTTGAGGCGAGTGCTGAGGTTGATGATGGAGAAAGAATTGTCAATGAAGGTTTGCCAAGTGGATCCGAAAGAGATCTTATTGAATATTATTTCAATAGAGGTTTAGAGAGGCCCTCCCAAAATAATCTTATTTGGTTTAGTGATGCTGTGTTGTTATTTGTTGTGGAGTGGAGACAAAATACATTCTTATCTAATTCACTCATCATTTTGTGAAATTTCGAACTCATCAGATCAAATGTACTTTTGTCTTAGGACACAAAGCACATTAGAAGAAAGAAGCATTTCAAAAGTAGTGCTTCCAGCTACTGTTTTTTGGGAGAAACTGAAAAAAACCTATTTTTAAAATATTGCAAATACTTGTAAAACGTGGAAGACAAGAATACCAAGAACGGAGGTTTTAAGCCCTATACACCCTAACCCAGTAACCCTAACCGAGCTTTCAGTCAGTTGAATGTTTAATGGGCCTCTACGTAAACCGAAGGTTGTTAAAGAACAAAACAAAATATGTGAATCATAAGATAAGTTTGAAAAGGTCATTCACCTCCCCTTTATAACCTCAAACCATGTCTAAAGCACGCATAGCATTTTGATATTCATCTCAGATGACTGTGCTCTTTTCCCTACATTTAGCCTCGCCTCTGTATATTTGCTTTGGGATAGGAATGGCTGATTGATAGCATGCATCTGTTTACTGATGTGTTTGGTCAGCATAAAGTGCTTTGATTTTCGTTATAAAGTATCTGTTTTAATCAATATTATTAAAGTAAGGAGTATCTTTGAATACTCTACATGTATGTATATCTCCATTTTTTGCATTTCTATTGTTCAAGCTTACATCAGATGTTGATTTCAAGTAATTTGTGGGTATTGACCATGTTGGGGTTATTGATTATATCTTACAGCGCGAGGATTTAGCTTCAATCGTCAACCGGAAGAAAACCCTTGGATAACTAGAGACCGTCTTTCGCTATCTACAGAGGAGAACGTTGTTCACACATTTACAACTGAGAAGGGCAATACTGTTGCTTTTCCTGAAGATACAGATCGCGATACCAAATGCATTATCTGCATGGAACAGCCAAAGAATGCTACAGTTATCCACGGCGACACAGGGCACTGTTGCTGCTGTTGGGCTTGTGCACAGGTGCTTAAGCACCGAGGAGACCCGTGTCCAATCTGCAGGGCTCCAATTGATCACGTAATCAGACAGTTTAATGCTTAACTCCTAAACCCAGTCCCTGCGTTCTGAATTGAACATTCCTTCTCTTATTGAAAAACTAAGAGAAGACCAAGTGTATCAACATGGCTGCAACCACAAGAAAAATGCTCTCTAGTTTTCGTTACAATAGTAATATGAATTTTAACAATACTTGATGTCATAGCCAACGCACAAATATTTCCTTTCAATCAGGTAGTTGTATAGTAATGGCAATTGCGCTGAAATCATTTGTGTGATTTCAAAATCGAACGAGGGGGCAGCCCGAGCTCAATTGGAAATCACAAGTATGATTTCAGACCAAAATTGCATAAGACGAAGTTCAATTACCACTTTATTACATCCATTTAGATATCGCACAATTTGATCACTCAGCTGCATGATTTTAGTCAGTACCAACATTTTATTGATCCAGTTGCTGGTATATGAAAAAAGCAGACACAAAATTGCATGAACACTGAAAGTTGAAAACTTCCCAAAATGTAGGCCTTCATTCTGAAGGAGATCATTATCATCATTCAGAAACTTGAAGCAATTAAATTAATGCATTTTTTCTTAAAGCAACGTTTTGGGACCAAAAGTTGTAAAATTCGCCACACAATGGCTTTCTTTGTCTTTCTTTTTCCTGCAATTTGATTGCTTACTTTAAGAGATCTGGAGGGTCCATGGATAGGTAGCATGCTTGTGGATCTTCCACTGGTCATGGCAAAGGTGTCACATCAAGAACTGGAGGCGGAATAACCCTAACCCTAATCCCACATCTATTTCTGAGAGCTTTCGGGACTTCCAGTCATAAGCTTTCTTAACACTGCACCTGCTTGCCTCACGCTTTTCTTTCACTGGAGTGTCCTTTGGGCTATTCCTCATGCTAGGCAGGAAACTACGTGTTCTTTGGTTGAACATCATTTTTGCTGGACTACGACCTGTGTCTTGACGAGAAGTGTTTCTTTGCTCTAACATTGCTTCATTGGATCCTTGTAAGTTTTTACAAGACGAGTTTTCATAACCTTAACGGCTCTCTGATGCATTGGTTATGAGGTAATACAAGCCCGTAACCAGGGGATGGGGGGGGGGGGGGGGGGGGGGGGGGCATTCAGAACATTTCAATGAGCGCTCCTCAAGATATGCGCCACAATAGGGCATGCATGGGCCAGGAAAAGCTGTCGTCCCTCGCACTAATGCACATACATTATCAAGTTCAAATTGATTTGGATGAGGTGGTAAATCTGTTTGCCACCAAACACCCACGGAGGCTGGAGCTCGGGACTATTCTGAGGGATTAGTTCCGAAGTATTTTGATGTATCATTTTACATCGTAAAATTAGTCCTTTATAACTTAATTCAAACAGTTGTATTCGACAAATGTAATTAATAAATCGAATGTGGTTTACCGTGGTCTGTACTTTTATCGACAACGAGTACGCGTTTTTACAGTGGCACCTCTGTTCAGAGAATTGAAAATATTGCGTTTTACTGATATCTTTCTTTTCCAATTAGGAACGTTTATGTATTTGTTTAAATTGGGCTTGCTACCAGAAATATTTAATGGATTGTTTTTCACTAATAATCAGATGCACTCGTATAACACTAGAAAGTCAAACGCTTTTCATATTTTTCCATTCCGAACTAATTTAAGGCGTTTTGCCATAAGATTCCAATGACCTAAATTTTTCAATTCATTTCCTGATAATATCAAAAATGCAGTCTCTATTTCTCACTTTAAAACAAAACTGAAAGCATTCCTTTTGAGTTGAATAATACATACCGAATAGCTAGTCCGTTTCGTTTTGTGTTGTGTCTATGTTCTCGTTTGCTTGCTTTTTTAACTTATGGTATACTTATTCTGATTGTGCGTCAATAGATCATACGTTAAATTATTTAATACTGCATATTTTAAGAGGGAGCTCACAATCATAAGCCCATATGGTTTCCCCGTGAGCTTCCTCGCCAGAATTTTAATATTACTGTAGTTATGACGAATTTTGTAAAACATCTGGCGAACAAAATAAACTGAAACTGAAAACTGAAAACTGAAACTGAAAATTTGTTGTGGACTCACTGTAATGGCGTACTCGTTGTCGATAAGAGTGCAGACCACACTAACCCACATTTTGATTTGTTTTTTACCACAATAGGGCCGTTTATACGAGAGAAAATAAGCCGCGGCTAACTCTGGCCGCGGCTTACGTAAGCCGCGAAAGGAACTATTTATACGAGTATAAACTCTCTGGCCAGGATAAGCCGCGGCTTGACAAAGCCGTGAACGTGGATTTTGTACCATTTATACGGGGTGTTCGCGGCTTACGTAAGCCGCGGCCAGAGTTAGCCGCGGCTTATTTTCTCTCGTATAAACGGCCCTAATATCAACGTCAAAGGAATTTGTTTTTTCAGAGCGCGAGCTGAAAAAGGCATTGCGCGACACGTTGACGCGAGCAGCGTGGTATGGACTCTTATCGACAACGGCAAATTAGCCAATCAGATTGCGAGATTAGCAGCAATTGTGGTAAAATATTCAGTTCCTACCGTGTACTTTGCCGACTTTCAATTTCTCATGTATTGCTACTTTCCTAAATAAACGGATCAGACAATAAAAAAATACATTTCGGTAGTTGGGTCCACTTTGGCCTCGTTAGCACCCCCCTACATAAATTCCTGGTTACGTGCCTGTAATACGAGTTATACCATAATTCTTCACAAATACGTAACTCCTTACTAATAAACTGGGGACCTCCATCTGACACAATCATTCTTGGTATGCCATAACGAGCACAATGCTTCTTGAGCGATGTCACGGTACGGGCACTCGTCATTGTTGTAAGCTAATCAATCTTGATAAAGTAGGAGTAATTGTCTACCACTGCCAAATAGTGCTTCCCAGCAATTTCAAATAAATCAAGACCAATCTTCTACCATGGTTCGTCACCATCACGGTTCTGCTTAACTAGTTCGGGCATATAAACAAGAAGTTTATTAATATTTCCCAGTAACTTCACTTTTGGGAAATGGCCTACACGTAGTCCTCATTGTACAATTCTTTAACGTCCCGTAAAAATACTTTGAATAGGTCTCCCTCCTTATGTTTGTAACGCCACATAAACTCCGTTAAAAAGGATGAAAAGTGCTCTTTGCGAGTACCAAAAATTGGCAAATTAATTTTCAAATATCTCTAATGTCCTTCCTGTTTATTTAGTATTAAACCCACTCTCATTAACAAACTCTTTCGAATGATTAACCGTTTCATGGTGGTAACCACGCTCAGACAATTTGGAATACGATTTCCAGCAGTCTGAGACAATCAATTTTCCTGGCCCAGTCCATTGCTTCTATCTTCCACCTTTGCGACTCTCCTCCTCTATGCCTCCAAAAACCCATTGCCCTTCCACGTGATACCCTCTATGGTACTTTCTTTTTCCCACTTTGCTTTCATCTCTTTGTAAAACTTTACCAACTCTGCCAATTTTCCCGCTCTTCTTCTTCTTCTTTCGTCGCAGGTTTCTTGCCAGAAACTGCCCTAGTCAACTGCAGTGTTGGAGTTTATTCTCAGCTGACGCCGAATTTGCCACCTGTCTAACTCCTGAGACCACCAGCTACGTATATTTCAAGATTTCAAGAGTCATTCAGCATTTCTTCCACAGTAAGGTTACTTCCCTCAAACCAGCTTCCTTTCCTGATTCTTGTAGTGAATTTGTGTCGCCTGCCCTTCCGTTGTCTTCTACACTCCCACCGAAAACTGTCAGATCAATCATCGCATTCCACAAGAGACATATTCTCGCCACATCGCTGGCACTTCTGCTGGGATGCGAGTAATTTTTCATCCATTAACCACTTTATCGTCATTTCCTTTGAACTGAGACCACCTTGTAACAAATCATCGAAAATGACAAAAAGGTTCATGTCTTCCCACACACCGAACCCTTTCTTTGAACTGCCGTCTCCTCGATTGTAACTTCTATGGTTTCCGCATCTTTAACCGTGCTTCCTCCAATTTGAATTCCACAATGTCTCAAAACTTTGCCGTTCATGCCGCACTATAGCATTTTCGCAGATGACATGGTGGTGGTGTTTGAACTCTGCCGTCATCCTTCAAACTTCAGAGGTCACTATTCCTGCACACTTGTTGTAACCTTTTTCGCAACACACAAAGTTCATTATTCACACGCGTTTTAGCTGTAAGCTTAAGTCTATTAAACAACACCTTCAAATTTCGCCACCGACCATCATTACATTCACAATTACAGCAAAAAAGGGGGATTTGTTACTTTTAAACAACTAACGTTGAATGCCAATCCAAAAAGCGCAAAACAACTACGAGTAAAAGTAGAGTTAAAGACTCTAAGTTGTGAGAAAAACCGCCTCAGCGCTAAAATCATCAAAGGAAAATCAGCCTGACAGCATTGTTCTTTATTTTCCGTAGTCATGAATGACCTTTGCATTTGAAAGTGTGTTCAATAGTTGTAGTGTGCTCAGATCAAATGCTTATCCGTGAATCAGGGAAACCGTTTTTATTCATCTATGAAGAAGAGAACAAAGTCCTCTCATCTTTATGCATGTGCCGCAAAACTATCTCGAGCCATTTAAGCAAGTATTCTTTTAATACGGACCAATGTTTAACTTGATTTTCGAATTTTCCTAAATGAGAAAACTTCTTTTCGGGCAATAGCAACTTTTGAGTGCCTTAAAATTTTCCGTTCAGTCATTGTGCCCTTTTGACCGCAAATTATGCTAATACTGCGGGTATTTAACGCTCGACTGCTTGAGGTATGTCAGACAAAGTAGCTCTGGTTCACATTATCTTGAAGTTGTATTTAGTCAATAAATTATTACACTTTATAGCAACGTTCTATTCATGTTTCATAAGATTTTTTTCGTCGGTATTTCGTGTAATCCGGCTAAATAGATAAGAAACAAAAAACGGTGAAATCACTCAAAAGTGAAAAGGTGTGAAAATCAAAGTTATTGTTTCCTGCCTTGTGTTTTTCATCACGCTTGCGCTATCTATTAAACGATTTAAGAGACAGAATTACTTGAAACAAAGTCACCAGTTAGGTTAAACTACAGAATTCAGGGCTCAGAGGGAAACCTCAATCTGAGGAGTGGGGTACCTCACCAAAAGGCTTACCCAGTCAGTCGGGCCGGGTAACCTGCTTAGGTGAGGTGAGTTTTCTTCATGCAAATGCTCAAGGTGGGGTACCCCGCCTGACTTGTGTGCATTTATCTTTGGTTTGAACATTTGGAAACCTGACCTCACCTACCCGGGGTCCCCCACCTCCATGTGAACAGGCCCTAAGTTACACTGAGCCCACGTGTATGAACAAGCTAGTGACAACAGCGCAGCATTTGAAAGTGCATTTTCCACATGAACATATATCCCATATATCCCAGGGGACCTAAAGCGTGCCGCATATTCTATACCACTGTCATTCACAGTTCAATCGAGCCTCCACACGATGTGTAATCCACTACTCTGTCTCTCTCGAGAAAATGAAGCTACTTGGGCCTCATTCCATCGACGAATTACTGGCATTACCTGCGACTACAGGAAGATGTTTCCTGAAACCGTTCACTCATTCCTAGACCAAAAGGCAAAGTCGCTTGGAAGCTCCATTGGGTATGTTGTACCTTCTCTAATGAATGACCTCTACTGCCTTCCACCTGGCGATCAATGACACCATGTTCCAGGTTGGCTCTCACCTACAGCCACTTAAGTTCCACACGATGACCATAGGCGACCCTGTCATGGGAAAATCACCAGCCATTGAGAGATCGACAGTATTACTCCATTTTCCGTCCTTGGTGCCAGCCAAATCCAAAATGCTGCTAGTCTCCTCTTCAGGGTGGAGAAAGGGCATTGGCTTCCTTATCTCAGTGCCTTTCGCGTTAAAGCCAACCCCTCAGGAAGAAGAATCGGCTACCCAGTACTTGGACTCCCAGCCTTTCTGTGGCTTCCAAGCATTCTTTAGAGCAGCTCTTATCTAGAAACTTGCGAAATTATTCATAGAATAATGCATTTTGACAAATGATATTGGTCTTAAATTAAATTAATCACTTTAAATACATTTAACGAATTACCTACTACTGCTATTCCTCTGTTCTTTTATTCGAAAGAATCTTAACTTGATATTTGTGATAGCCATCATCTAGAGTAAACCTTTTCGCTAAATATTAATGAATTTTAAGATTATCAGCAATCAATTAACTAGAATCTCAATCTGTATTCCACTGTAGTACCTCACATCTTTATCATAGAAACATTCAATCGCTCTTGTCTTAAATAATAATTATTTCCTTTCATAATCTTTGTCATTGTAAATATATTAAAAAAGTATTTTATCTGTGCTCCACCCAACTCGATTAGCCTTGCTAAATTTGGGTGGACAATTTTTTTTATTTAAAAAAAAAAAAAAAAAAAAAAAAGCAGTTGAACGAGCCTCAAGAACATCACCATAACCCACTCATTAGATGAAGCGGCTAATGAGTGTTATCGAAATATGAAAACGGACCATGTCAATGAAGTTCATCGTGCAATCGAAAAAAAAGGATCAGATCTCATAGTCAGAGTTGCAGCTGCCTTAAGTACAATGAACTTCATTTTGCAACTACTTTTCAGCCAGGCGATGGACAATTCACCAGAAAGGATTACAGAAGAATGCATTAAAATGGCCGTCGAATAAGTGCAGTGTATGCATGCTCCAAAGCCTTTGCTGGCGTAAAATGTATTGAAACAAACAACATATTTGATAGTAGAGACAAAAAACCCCATCCTATTTCAATTGCGTGCATCAAACAAGATACATAAGCCGTATCAAAAACTACATGCAATTAAATAAATTTCTCACAGTTCAGGATTAAACTCTTTTCTGAAGAACCTTTTCCTTGAATAACGAAGCACAAAATAGACAACAAGCTTTCTTTCAAATAATTCTTCACTGTCACATTTCCAATTACTTTTTTTTACCTGAAGACTGCGCAGAGTTGAGTACAAAATAAATGTAAATAGCCAGACCAGACAACAGAGATGCGACTTCAGTAAACACAAGTGCATTCAAAGCGTTCGATTTCTTTCAATGCGTTTGTTAAACCCATACAGAATTTGCCACTTGGTTTCAGTTTTCAGTGTTGTACATAACACCACGGTTAGTAAAATATTAGAAATACAGCTCACTTTTATAAGGAGATACAATTGTTGTCAAAGTCCATTATTCGTCGCTTTCAAGATTCCAGATATTTATTTTTCACCGCCTGTCTTGTTTATCCAATTGAGCCCCATAACTGTACATTTTGTTTAAAGATCCACTAAAATGCCATTTTCATTACAATGACCAATGCCATTGTATGTTAATTAAGTATTCCACTGTGTCCACCGGATAAAATCTATGTATTCTACTACCCTTGAAACCTGCCAAACATGCGTGGAGAAGACTATGCACAAAAACAATACTTAGCAGGGGAGTGACAGGAAAGTCCTGTTGCACAACTTTTCCATTTTCTTGACACGGAAAAGGAAACTGAGAATTTCCACTCACATCCTGACTGATTTGCCATTTGGCAACCCAGTAATATTTTACTGTGGTGTCATTTACAACACTGAAACCAAATGGCAAATGCTCTGGTAACTTTTTCTGGTTGGATATGGGTTTAACATACTCAGAGAAGGATCTCTGTTGTTTGGCTACTTATAATTGTATTAATGGCATTATTAATTGTACACAACTCTGCACAGTCTTCAGGTAAAAAAAAAAATTGGGCCCTTTGCAGGTTAGTGATCACATGGTACAAAAACCGCCATACTGGAACGCAAATTGCGCACTGGGACATCTTAAACAAAGCAAGATAATTTAAATTTTCTTTGTTTTAGATGTCCCAGTGGGCAATTTGCGTCCCAGTATGGCGGTTTTTGTACCATGTGATCACTAACCTGCAAAGGGCCCATTGGAAAATTTGACTAATTCTCGTTAGTCAAGAATTATTTGAAAGAAAGCTGGTTGTCCATTCTTTGCTTCATCATTCACCCCAACCCTAACCTGTCAGAAGAGAAAGGTAAAACCAGCTGAGCAATTCGTGGCTGAACTTCCAAAGGATCGGGTGACACCTACCGAACTACCGTTTGCGTACGTGGCCATTGATGTTTCATCCCTCGTGAAGAAAAGCAGAGGCGATCACGTGTCAAGAGATAGGGTTGTTTATTCACGTGCCTTAATGTAGCGCTCTTCACATCAACATCTTGCACTTGCTGAGTGCGGATTCTATTATTATGCGATGAGAAGATTCATCAGCATACGAGGTTGCCCCATTGAGATCCGAAGTGCTAACGAGACAAATGCCAGTATAATTGAAATTATATAAACAAACGAAATGAGAAATATATGAGAAGACATCAGGAAGAATTCCGCTTATTATTTGTTCTTCGAACCACTTTTTAACGCTACAAAAGCCTGTCCCTAGCAGGAACAGATTATAGAACACAAACTCCGTTCGAAATATATGAGAAGACATCAGGTAGTTTAACGCCTGGACACGTATTCTGCTTAACAGGGGTCGGGTATGACAATGTGAAAAGAAAAAAACCGAACAAAACGAAAGAACCGCAACATCAATTTTTAATAGAAGAATTAACATAACTGGGTGTGAGACAAACTGAGTTATTTTAAAACAGCATGCCCATAATTGTACTTGAACACGGGCTTGTAATAAAACTCTTGAAAGGTACTAACGCGGGACCAATCCGCCATCTTCATGATGTCCTCAAGTGGGACGTTGCTGTTCATGGCTGCAGTTGTAAATGCACCTCGAACTGAGTGCACCTTAAACACTTCAGTATCGATACAGTATTTGTTAAGCCTGTGCGGAGCCAGCGGCTAAGAGTGGGTGACGAGATCGGTGTATGAGGCTTGACATAAGAAATGAACAAAGGGTATGGCTTGAACGATGGAAATACGGGGCGTACTTCTCGAGCAGCTTTAAGATAATGATGCAAAGGGTCAACGGGGCAAAATCTCTTATTATGAGGGTAGGATGCGAAAAAAGCTCGGGGCAGCTGATCTAGGGAGCCTCGTTTTCTAGCCGTCGTCAGATTGAAGGAAACTCCTTCTGGGGCTACACGGCAATATCGAAGGTCGAGTTTCGAAAGAGAAGAGACTCGCAGGAAGACAGACAGGAAGGGGCAAACAGCATAGCCAATTTGATGAATAGGAGTTTTTAGGTCAGTCGCTTGGCTGATCCGAGGTGCGCCAAATACTTGGTAACCAGGTGCGCCATTCCATGTGTAAGCTTTCCATGTGTCCATTCTTGGCTTTGGGGGATGCATATTAATCATTTCCTTTAACAGTTGAACGACTACGGGATGTTGGCCGACAGGGTGGCCATCAATTTTAGGGTGAGCAGATGAAATGGACGACCGAGCCACATTAACTGAGTGTGGTTAGGGTTAGGCTGACACTCGAAAGATAATTTTCACACATGTAAGACGCTGCCAGTATCACTCAGTTCAGCAATTTTTGCTGATGAAAACTTAACATCCTTGGATCAGCTCTACGCAGATATGATGTTTGACTGTGCATTACAACAAAAAGCTCATACTGCCCACGTTTGATTTGCAAGACCTATTTGATGGTACAACTCTGTCCCAGATATGAACAGTTCTTACCCGTAAACTGTCTTTCGCTTTTCAGACCTATTAAGGTAAACCTGACGGAACAATGGTCAAAATCTAGGCAAAACTGACAAGCTGCCTTCCTATCTAACCAGAGTGAACTGAATAGAGTGTAATGTGTAGTGCTAGATTTTCTATCCCATATGAACCATGTGAGCGTTACGGTTAGCGGTTAACGCTCACATGGTTCATATGGGATAGAAAATCTAGCACTACACATTACACTCTATTCAGTTAACTCTGCTTAAAATATAAGTGCTACACGGCCAACGTTTGTATAAACGTAACCTTTCCTATTTAACCCTTTAACTCCCAGTGGCCACTTATTGATTTTACTCTTTCTGACGCCAAGACGATTGTACTCGTCAATGAGGGCCCCCTCGGGCCTTAAGAGGTTACGTTCTCATCAGAACTTTATAGGATCAAAAGAACTACCTGATATTCCCGCTGAAAGCAGCCAAGTCAGGTAGACTGTAAATACACTCAAAGCAACACCTTCTAGGTGTTACAAATGGTATATGTTAGATGACCAATAGATTTTCAAAAACTGCAAACCTAACCCTAATCCTAATTTCAACCAAATGTATCCTAATCCCCAAGTGGTCGCATATCGGACGGCAGAATGAACTCGAGACAGCGAAACATGGAGATTTTTTTTACACCTCAGCGATTTGACCATAAACCCTAACTTTTTGCAATTAAACAGTTTTCTGTAGAAAAGGAAAGAAAAAGCAGATGACGTTCCATCTATGGTACATCTCCGTATGATCTTTAACTTGGTTTTGCAAAAAAGAGACTATACAGCATATCTGTTCAACATATATTGCTGGGAAGCCTGTTTCTTGGCTTTGATCGTTGGTCTTTGGTTTGCAGACACCCGACCCAACTTCTGCCATGAAAATTACAAGCAGTTTTCTCAAAAAATTGTGTCGAGGCCTTTGTGATAACCGTGTCAAAGCTGTTATTCTTGTCGGTGTATTATAAAGAATGTATTGTGGAGAACAGCAAAATTCAATTATTGAAATAAACCGAACTTAGCGACAGAGAAAGGAGATCAACAATTGTAAACACGTATACTGTGAATTGTACCGGGTTAGTGTTCCTCAATAAAAGAAGGTGAAAGGAAAAACAGTACAGTCCTTGATTCTTGATATTAGCGAAGAGAGCATTGATTTTGGCTTATCTACAAAATAGGAGAATCTTTGTTTACATTTGCGCCTTATTAGCATTTGGCCACCGTTTTCTCATCAGTAAGACTGTTTGCTAACAACTGATAGGGAGAGCCCTCTCCAAAGAACTACTAATGTGCGCGAGAACAGTTCTCAACGAATTGGAAAGTCCGGTAGGAAACAGTACTTGTACGACATCTCAATCTAAAACACCCGTTCCTTCTTCCTCCTCGGAGGATGAGCAATAATTGTTAGTGGGAAAAGGAGTCATGTTTCTAAAAGCCGATAGCTCACGAAATGTTGGCAAGTTCTCAATTATTCGTCTTTGTAACTTGTAAACCAAACTCTGAAAAGGAGCGATGTCATCAAAAAGTCCAAGAGTTTGTCGTTCGTTTGCATATGTGTAATTACCATTTTTTCTGTGCATCATTTTTTATTTCCAGATTATCATGACTTCTCCGTTTTTTTTACGTGTGAAGTTTTACTTCAATGAAGGTTACCCTTAAAGGTTATCTTAAAAAAAAAACAGTTACGAACCAACACCGCTTTAGCACCTTTCTTCAATATCTCAAAGAATGATCACTCCTTAACCTTGAAGGTTCACTTTTATTCGAAAACAATTTTTGTAAAAGTGTTTCCCATTTAACATGAGGTAAATGGTAACATCGACAAGTGAACTGAACGTTGCAGATTAATCTGGGTCAAAAATAGAACATTTAATAAAGGTGGTTTTCAGTCTTAGGAGAGCATTTCCAGGGCTTTGCTCCAGGAATGTGGTACGCCCATCATTGTGCAGAACTGCAACGCCATTAGTGACATCAGTCCCCAAAAGGAAAAAGACGATGGCGGGTTATGTTTCTTTGAGGTTCCAAGCCTTAGATACATGGACACATGAAGTGTGTGTACTTGCTAGATGTGACGAGGACAAAACACCAACCAGAGAAAGGCTGGATGAATTGTTGAGTGCTGGCCTTGGAAAGGCAAAGCTTGTCTTTCCAGACAAGAAGGCAGACCACAATAAACCAGCTATTTTTAGAAGAAAAGTTTCCCAAGCTAAAATGTGGTGCTGGTTTTGAGGTATTTAGGGCCTGTGGAGGAGGTGGTAGACCTGAAGGAATGGTTGGAACAAGCGGTTGCTTACATAAGGCCCCTACAGGTGGACTTAGATGTGACACCATACATAATATTTGCAAGGTATATTCTTGCCTTGAACTTCTATGCTGGCATTCCTAATAACGTTGTGAAGGTACACATTTATCAGCATTGAAAACTTTATCAGAATAAGTAAGATAAGCAGTAACAGCTGGAATGTTATTTTGCATAAAGCCGTCTGACATTTACTCTTACAAACAAGCATTGCCCCTTATGATCTGCAAATATACATGTACTATATGCAACAATAAAATCAAATTAACAGTATCATTATTAAATATTTGAGAAATTTCTTAAGAAGGGTTATAACACTTATTTGTGTCTTGTCCTTTCATGATTATAACGAAGGATGATGAATCACCTTCTGTCGCGTGCCTGAATTGTACCCATCCCATTCCAATGCTTAGTATGCGTGAACATCAGCTGGTGTGTGGTGGGGGTTCTTCTTTGTCAACAGAGCCTTTCCGAGCGAGATGAGATGTCAGTCACATCAAGCTAATTGTCAGTAATTATAATATGCTTATCACTGGGTGCACAAACTCTGTTCTCTGACTCTTAAGAGTTTAATTCAAACATCTAATCATAAAAAGTAAGACATTGTTATGAGTACTGACCTAGTTAAGTCTAAGGAAATGAAAAGCCAGACAAGAAGCTTCCTTACCCCTTCCATTGTGCCCTGAAGAATTCAGGGCAGATGAAATATTTTTCAAAAAAATGCCTTTTCTGGTTTTTGGCTATTTTTATAATGATATAAAAATTGGAAAGTTCTAGTGTACCATTTGAAAAGGGAGGGCAGGTACAAAACACAGGTCTCGTTCACAGATATCTGTTTGACCAATTTAGAAACAAACCTAAACATTCATTAAAGCTAACCTTATAGGCCTAAAAACTTTCGTTTAGGTCTAGTTAGGCCTAAGGTTAGCTTTAATGAATGTTTAGGTTTGTTTTTGTATTGGTAAAGCAGAGACCGGTGCTTTGTACCTGCAGCCATGGGGAAGGCTCAACAGCTACGAATGTACTTACACCTAGCTTGATCGCTTATAGTACAGAATTTATTAATACTGTATGTGATGTGATGTCATATTTTGTTGTATACAGTGAATTGACAGATAACAGTCATCTGGCAAGTGAATACGTGTCATCTGAGAAGTCCTAGAAAGAATCAGGTGTGGCATCCAGAAAAGTAATTTGCCGCCTGGTTGGCTATGTAAATGTTATGTAAAGCTGATTACATTATCTTTACATATCCTTTGTATGAGTACCTATGCTGGTCATACAGACTGGCAAGTGAAAGAGCTTAAAAATGGCATATAGGAATTTTACCAAAGCTTTACTTAATTAATTACTTTATGACAAACAGTGACAACAATAACATCTGCTCCAAAGCTTTA
>NC_090876.1:4340766-4360766 GCF_036669935.1 Montipora foliosa
AATAGGTGACACTGTTGATGAGATCGTTCTTGTTTTACAAGAGGTTCTTGACCAGGTGCATACCTGGTGCCTTATGAATAGACTGATTATTCACGAGGGTAAATCTGATGCAATGATTTTGAGCATTAATCCCTTCATTGGTCCTTTGAAACCTCTGAAGTTGGGTGAGGATTTTATTCAGTACATATCCTCTACTGCTTGTCTCGGGGTTACCATCGATGATAAACTGTCTTGGTCTCAGCATATAAAATCAATTTGTGTGTCATTCAATAGTAAAGTCAAAATGCTGAGACGTATAAGTTTTTTACCCAAATCTATGCTAGAAACTCTGTACTTTTAGACTGTAATCCCAAGTGTCCTAGATGGGGTTGTGGTTTGGGGCTCTGGCTCCAAATTTAAAGAATTAGAATTGATACATATTAGAGCCGCTAGACTAATTCATAAGTTGCCAAAGGGCATGACTGATGAAGATATTTTAGCAAGAGCGGGGTGGATGCCTCTTGAATATTTTTCTAAATTTCGTATTTTAATGATTACTCATAAGGCTTTTTATAATTTAGGTTTAGAGGAAATAAATTCATTAGTTGTTAGGACCTGTAAGAGCTATAATCTTAGGAAATCTTTAAATATTTTAGTTAATAGACCAAACACTGAGCTCGGTCGTAATTCCTTTGTACACAGGGCTGCAATCGCCTGGAATTCCCTGTCTGATAGTGTAAGATCTTTTTCTAAACAAACAGGCTTTAAAAATGGACTGAAGCAGTTAAAACACACTGTTATGAATATCACTTTTGAAAAAGACAGCTCAGTAGTTTATAATAGGCATGCCGATTTTTATTATTATTAATACATATTTTATGCTTAATTTATTTTTAGCAATTATTTATCTTATTTACCTAAAGTATAATCACTATCATATGTATGTATTGTTAATTTTATTACAGTAGGTCCACATCAGCTGTAAAGTTGCTTTTTTTCCTCTTGACCTGCTTTACTAAATAAAGTTATGTATGTATATATGTATATGTATATGTTTACTGTATGCGGGTTGGCCCATACATCAGGGCTGATGATGTCAAACAGCCGAAAACGTTTGGTTTTAACATTTTAATTGCACAAAAATTACCTTGTAAATAGCATATATTTTACCTAAGCGAACATTATGGACACCAACACTGTTTGACTTGACAAGATTTAGAAAATACAAGAAGTGCTTCAAGTGTTCTGCTTTTTTATTGCTCTTTGCATTAAAGGAAGTTCACATTGTGCATTGTTCTTGTTTACTTTATTGTTTAATATTAATTTCTTCTAGCTGCCACCCTAGATTAATTCCTTTTTTTTGCAGTTGATGCTATCATTGAATGAGTAGTTGTTAAAGAAGCAGTAATTTAATAAGCACGTCTTGTACTCACAAAAGAACATGTTGCGATGTAGACATCAATTCCATATACATTATCCTGACGAAGTGGGTTAATTTGTCGCTGTAATTCAGTAAAATCATCTCTTGCCAATGGATGTTAATTTCTCGCACATTGCTGTTTTCATGACCTTCATTCTCAGGTTCAGGAACTGGTCCATCAAAGTCAATTTCAAAGTCACTGAGTTCCTGCATGTAAATACAACAATACCATTGTCAATACCAATAGACTACAAAATAAATCATGTTCAGTATGAATCCTGGCAACAAATTTCCACTGTCATAGGATTGTACCTGTAATTAGGCCTCATGTTTTTTTGAAAGATTCTCCCATTGCACTAGTCCTGCTCATTGCATTTGAAAACACCATGAATTTTACTTAATAATGATGTTTTCAAGTGGATCTTCGCAGTTACGAACGCAATTTTTACAATTGCGTAGAGAAGCCTGAAAAATTCAGGACTTCAGCGGGGTTTGAACCCGTGACCTCGCGATTCCGGTGCGACGCTCTAACCAACTGAGCTATGAAGCCACTGACGTTGGGAGCTGGTCATTTGTGGGTTCTAATGGTCCCGTGAGGAATGAATCAATGATGAAATGGTATATGAAATGAATCATATGAACTGCGGATATGAAATCAAGTGGAGCTATGATCTTTGCAGTTACGAACGCAATTTTTACAATTGCGTAGAGAAGCCTGAAAAATTCAGGACTTCAACGGGGTTTGAAGCCTTAGTGGCTTCATAGCTCAGTTGGTTAGAGCGTCGCACCGGAAGCGCGAGGTCACGGGTTCAAACCCCGTTGAAGTCCTGAATTTTTCAGGCTTCTCCACGCAATTGTAAAAATTGCGTTCGAAACTTCGAAGATCATAGCTCCACTTGATTTCATATCCGCAGTTCATATGATTCATTTCATATACCATTTCATCAATGATGTTTTCTAAACAGATCCTAACAGATTTACGTTTACATCTTCTAAATGTTAATGATAATTATGATCACCTCTTCTAATAGCTGTTCACTATCTCCAGCAGCATGATTTGATCTTCTTTTGTCTAGCAGCCCAATTATCCACAGCTGATTGGGTGTTCTGTTCCCCGCCGTCCTTATGGGATGATTGTCCCATCCACGAGAAAGCCATCCAAGATGCTGGTTGATCCGTGGCTTGAATACATAGTGCAAACAAAACATGTAAACATTATCAGTCACGTCCAAATAGCCAGCATCTTCCAGATAATAAAAAACGGAGTAATAAATGTACAAACATCCTAAAAAAAGGTATCTCCACAAACGTTGAATCCTTTGGTTATGGACACTAGGTCCAGTTATGTAGCTTCTTCGCCCAAGTTCTCTAGAAGGATGATTAAACATGTACTGTGCAACCATCACATTCTCAATACCATGGTCTCCACGTACTCTAGAAGGAAGGCCATAAGAATTTACAGCTTGTATGGATGCTTCCATGACTGTCTCAGCTCTATTATTCCATGACAGGAAAGATACATTAATTTCCTGGAGTATCCATCTATGCAACCATGTACTATGAATTTCCACCTGCAAGTAAATCCATTCTTCATTTTTTCCTCAGGTGATAACCATTCTGGGACCAAACTGGTAGTTAAAAATATTAATTTTTATGGCTGAAGTTGATTTGAACTTCAAAACAGTTCATAGTCACGCCACTTTATGAAATCATACTGGAAGCAATTAGGGAAAATTATTGTAATATTTTTAACATCACCTAGTCTGCATGCATTTTCAGGGCCATTGAAGCAAACATTTGAAATAAATTCAACAGGAAATACAAGGGAAGCCGAGGAGTTGAACCAGGAACCTGGAACGACTTCAGCTAGTTGTCAGAGTGGGATCTCTTACCTGGGATCTCCAGAATTCAAGCCCAGCACCCTCATCACGCTACCTCCTATCAACAAATCCAACCATAATTTGCAACCATAATTTGCACGATCCTGCAAGCATATAAATACGTTAGGTAGAGTTTGTTGCTTTGCTAAGTGTTTTTCTAGCTTATGATCACCAAAAATATTGGATAGGGTTGAAAGGGACTGGAAAAGAGTGAGTTGCCATGGGAACCAATTTCTTTACACCCAAAGGTGTGTTGCCTGTATAACTATTAGACTACCACGTTTCAATGGTCTCTGCTGCAAATTGACCGAGATAGCTCTTATTTATATGCCTGATTTTATATTGGGTTGAGTGAATGATGTCATCAGTAATCTCATTTGCATATTTTACCCATTTTTTAAACTTAAATATCTCTGGAACCAATGCAGATATTTCCAAACGATGAACAGCATTTCTAATGTTTCCTGGAATTCTCTATATGATAAGCCTAAAAATCTAAGGGATAAAAATTTGATCATAGTGGCACTTTAAACATGTTTGAAAATATTACAGTACTACAGCTGTAAGTCCATACAGCCAACTTGGTGCTACACGCCTCATTGCCAATGTGGGCTCATGGAATATTAAGTAAATTGTTGAGCAATTCAAACATACTGGTAATTAAAAATGACACGGACTTGCCTTAACTGCCTGTGAGCAGTAAAACGTAAGTGTTGTCAGAGTACTTTAAGGGATTCAAATTACCGGTAAGGAACACAAAATTAATGTGTATTCTTTCATTTTCGGTTTGCATAATATAAAGTACTTCAAACCGGAAATGGGTTAGGGTTAACCCTAACAAACTAGTATGAGCTGCAGGCACTGTAATTGCTTGATGACATAAATGTGTCAAATACACAAAGTGCATTGCTCCAAATTTTCAAATGTCTTATATTAAGTTTGTTATTTTTTAACAGAAGCATGTCACTCTCAGTAGCAATGTTTTTGTATGAATACTCGTCTCTATATATAGTCCTTTCACACTATCACAGTACATTTAGTTAGGAACTTTTTATCACCTGTTGTTTATTTCTCCAGTAAGCTGCTGTGTTAATGCCTTGTGAACTAAGAAAAGATGGCAGTAGTTAGCACATAAGTGAATGAAACAAACAAACAATGTTGGCTAATTATCAGGCTGCCAATCACATTTTTTATGTTATACGGCAGGCAGTTCAATAACTATTATTATTATTATTCATTCAAAATATTTCCCTGTTTCTGATTGGTTAAAACCACACGCATAATTCACCATAACCAGCTGCTGTTCACCAAATTTGGAAAGAAACTTCGTCATATTGAATCAATGACGTCAAAAGTGCAGCCCGCTGCAGATTATTGAACCGATGACGTCAAAATGACGCCAAAAGTGCAGTCCGCATCAAATTATTGAACCGTTGACCGAAAAAAGCTGGGGACGAGATTGTGTTATTTTTGTTGAGCAGAAAAATGGCTGCGAGTAGGTTAGTAGAAGTTTGAGCGAAGAAAATATTTTGAATGAATAATAAAGCAATTATTGAATTCGGCTTTCGCAGAATATGAAGAATTCTGCAGATCTCGGAGGATGTTATCCACCTCGGCCTTCGGCCTTGGTGGATAACACCCTCCTCGACCTGCAGAATTCTTCATATCCTACTCAGCCTCATTCAATAATTGCTAATTATTCAACCAATGAATCAGTTAGTGGGAAAGTGATCATTAATTCTTTGAACAAAGAAACAAATGCAATGCAGTAGCTATAATGATGGGATTAGGCTAAAAACTTGTAATCAGTTAATCAAAAGCTAACCAATTCCCAAGAAAGCGAGGTAATCCACTTCAAATTATCAACAGCAATGGATATGTTCCTGAAAACGTTTCCAACAGAACTGCAGGATCACACCACTCCTTACTCAAATTAATTCAACTGTTTTAATGATAAAGGTAAAATAACTTCAGCTACGAGGCTGGTATCAATGGAAGCCAACGGTGCGCCCTTAAATACCCCCCTCCCTCTGTCAGTGCTCCGTTTTACAGGTATTTAAAGCTATAGCTACACGGATCAGAGGAAAGTCGAAACAGACGTTTAATTAAGTCACCGTGGATCGAACCGGGGACCTCTCGCTCCATGCACTAGTCAACTGAGCCACGACTGCTCCTTAGATCCACTTTGTGAGGTGGAGTGCCCTCCTGGTTACTAATCATCAGACTTCATAATCACGGATCATGACAGGCGTACAAAAGAGCACTTGTACACCAAATGAGTATCCCTCACCCACAACATGAATGAGGGCTAGATTTTGTGACAAATTAGTTGGCAACAAATAAACCACCTTTGAAAACAACACTGTTAGTATTACCAAGACTAGTAACAGGTCAACAAAATTTTATTCCTTTAATAAAATACACAAGAAACCAATCTCTTTCCGTTAAAATGAATATTCTGTTTTTTGTGATCTCATTACTTTCATAGAAGAGTTGTCTCTGTACTCCCAGACATCTTAAGCTTAAGGCCCACAGGCAAGCTGTCTGCATTTGAATTCATTTTTAGCAAAATTAGTACTACACACAGATATAATTTTAAAATTTATGACTATTCTAAGAACTGAAAGCACAAACATTTTGTGGTAAATGGTGGGTGGTAGTGTAATAGAAATATTGTGCCTTCAATGTTTGAGATGATGGCAGCCTGTTACGTACGTAATGCTAAGGGTTTCTCCACCCTCTTGTCAAAAAGTTCTCTAGGTTTCCTGCAAAGAGACCCTTCTGCTTTACAATGATACAGTACATTACAACCCCTCTCTAGAAAATTAATTTAAAGTACTTAGCTATAAAAATTATAATTACCTGGCACATATCCAGTGCTTTTTCATTTTCAAGCAAGATTATTTTGGCAAGAAATAGAACCAGTGAAACATCAATGGTAGGATTGTCAATGGGCTCCAATGGGTAATTTCATTTGATTGTTAGATACATTTTACAATAATTATTTACTGCCTAATATATCACAGCAATATGTTAAACACAGGCCCCTAGAAGTACAACGTAATGGATTAGAGATATGGCTATTGTTGTATCTTGTCGGTTTTCCTGTGCTGGGCATACGTGCTGGGAATTGTGCGGACATGAGAAAAACAATGCTCTTCTGCGAGGATAGTATTCTGTTTCAGATACATAACAACTGGCGACAAGGATGGGATCCAGTAACTGTATGAAATAACATTTTTTCAATGCTTCTGAAAATTTTATGTTTTGGATATCCTTCGTATTTTTGCTTATTTACACGAGTTCCGATTTCCCGCCGTTGGCATTGGCTTACTCATTACTTCGTTCACTTGGTGAGTTCAAGCCGACCACAGAGTTGTTCTCATTGTATTTGGAAAGACTGGATCAGTTCTTTATAGCAAATGAGATTGGTCAATGTGCTGCAGATGCAATTGACGCTGTCCGACAGGCAGCTGACAAGAAAAAGGTGGTGGTGCTGATTTCTGTTATGGGGAAAATATCATACAACACTCTCCGCGATCTGTGCATGCCTGACAGCCCTAAAGACAAGAAATTCAAAGAGCTTTGTGATTTGCTTAAATTTCATTATAAACCTAAAAGCTTGGAAGTAGCAGGAACATTCAAGTTCCACCAGTGTAAACAGCAAGAAAACTAAAGCATTTCTGATTACAATGCTCGCTAAAGACACCTGGCCGACGACTGTAATTTTGATGCATTCCTTGAAAGATCATTACGAGATAAATTTATGAGTGGAATTTATAATTCAAGTACTAGGAAGAAGCTTCTGAATGAAGACCGTACATTTCAAGATGCTTTGAAAGTTGCCCTTGCTGATGAGGCAGCTCAGAAGGAAACTATGCTATTTCAGGAACAAAAAGGCCCAACTGTTAATGTGGTGAGAAATCAATTTCCTCCTTCCCGTTCACGGGGTGAACCCTGACATTATGGCTACAACACCACTGTTCATAAACCACTTAAAAGGAACAATCAGCCAATGTTAAGGGAGTATCCGTACAAATTCTTCCCTTCCCCAATTCCTTCATCATATGTTTGTTATAGTTGTGGAGAAAATTTAATGGGCCATCAGCAAAGTAAATGCATACACAAGGACAAGGTATGTCACAAGTGTAACAAGAGAGGTCACATTTCCAAGGTATGCAAAAGTTCAAATGTTGGTACAATAAATGTTGAGTTTGAAGAGACCTTACATATACAAGATGATAACCAGGGAGATGGTTTTCATGTACAAGGTGATACTCATATGTCATGTAATTCTGAGGATCTTTACACTGTTTATGATGTATATTCTGTTTTAACGAAAGAGGTCACAGTGCCAGTTAAGATTGGAAACAAAAATTGTTCACATGCAGCTTGACACAGGATGTGCATAATCCCTAGCACCAAAGACATTCTATGACCAATATTGTTCAAATGTACTGTTATCAACATTATACAGGTGAAACCCGATATCCACTTGGTGAAGCCAATATCAAGTTAGAATATGCTGGTCAAGAATATTCACTACCATTGATTGTTGTGCCTAAAGGATCCAATGCCTTGTTTGGACGTAACTGGTTACAGGATGTTAAACTAGATTGGCCAAACCTGCCCGGCCTAAAACAAATAAATCAAGTATCATCTCTGTGTAAAAAGTTGTCATCAGCAGTATCAAGTGGCCTGGAGTCTGTACTTCAAAAGTATAGTTCCTTATTTGAATCTAATTTGGGATGTTACAATGGCCCACCAGTGGATTTAAAGGTCAACAAAGAGCCCAAATTCCACAAAGCAAGGTCAGTTCCATATGCACTGAAATCTAAGGTTGAAACTGCACTGTTGAAGATGGAACGTGACGGTGTGATTGACAGAGTTGCTTCTGCCCCTTGTGCTGCCCCAATTGTCATACTTCAGTTGGCAAAAAGAATTCTGAGGAAGTGCATATTTGTGGAGATTTCCGCTTAACATATAATTCCTGTGCAGATGCTGAGACCTATCCTCTTCCAAAATTAGAAGATCTTCATGAGGCTTTGAAAGGTTGTAAAGTTTTCAGTATTCTAGACATGAGTCAAGCTTACCACCAGATTCCACTGGCAAAGGAGTCCCAGTCTTATCTTACTATAAATATTCATGTCCATAATGTTCGCTTAGTAAAATATATTCTATATACAAGGCTAAAAGTTTAAAAAATTAAAATATTCAAACCAAACGTTTTCGGCTGTTTGCCATCATCAGGGTTAAAAGAGGTGACCGTCCACGCGTACATTTATATCTTATGTAATTCCCCAGTTTGAACAAACAAGTCATTTCTTATGTCTCCAAACTTTTCCCTTTGGGAATTACATAAGATATAAATGTACGCGTGGACGGTCACCTCTTTTTAACCCTGATGATGGCAAACAGCCGAAAACGTTTGGTTTGAATATTTTAATTTTTTAAACTTTTAGCCTTGTATATAGAATATATAAATATTCATGTTGGCCTGTTTTCCTTCACGAGGCTACCTAATGGAGTTCATTCAGGACCTGCAATTTTCCAAAGAATTATGGACAGTACCCTAGCTGGTATTCCAAAGGTAGTTTGCTACCACGATGATATTTTGGTTGTTGGTGTGAATAAAGATGATCATTTGAACTCTCTATCTCAAGTTTTTGAGAAGCTTTCTGCTGCTGGGTTTCAACTAAAGAAGGCCAAGTGGGAGTTTGAAAAAACATCAGTTCAGTACCTGGGACATATAATTGATGGTGAAGGATTACATCCGACTGATGAGAAGTTGGCAGCAGTCCATGATGCCCCAGACCTACAAATGTTACATCTTTGAAGTCCTTTCTGGGACTCATAATGTTCTATTCACGGTTTCTAAAGAATCACTCTACGGCTTCAAAACTCCACTGAATAACCTTTTAAAGAAAGATGTCCCTTGGAGGTGGACCAGAACAGAAGAAGAAGCTTTTGTGAAGGCAAAACAGTTGTTATTAAATTCACAAACTCTGGTTCATTATGATGATTCTTTGCCTCTGTATTTGGCATGTGATGCATCTTCCTATGGTGCTGGAGCCATGCTATCTCACTGCATTGATGGACAGTATGGTCCTATTGCTTTTTCATCTTGCACCCTGACACAAGCACAACGCAACTATTCACAGCTGGACAAGGAGGCATTCAGTATCATTTTTGGCCTGAAGTGATTTCATCAGTACCTTTACGGCAGGCCTTTTACTATTTTAACTGACCACCGCCCACTACTTACCCTTATGGGACCAGACCGTCCAGTACCTATTCATGCAGCTGCAAGACTACAATGTTGGGCTCTTATTCTTCAGTCCTACAATTACAAGATAGAGTACCGAAATACAACTTCACATGTAGATGCAGATCTCACGTCTCGCCTTCCTCTGCCACAGGTGTGGTCTCCCAAGAGTCCAAATGTTAACTGTCATTTTCTAGAACACGAGGACATTTCTAACATCACTAGTGAAATGATTAAGAAGAAAACAGCAGTGGATCCACTTTTATCAAGAGGTTACAGATATACTCTGTCTGGATGGCCTCTAGTGGTTGATCCTGAGCTTGTGCCATTCAAGAACAAAAAGGATGAGCTGACAATGGAGCAAGGATGTTTACTTTGGGGCACTCGTGTAGTCATTCCAACTTCACTGCAGAAAGAAGTACTATAAAAGGAGTTGCATGAAACTCATCCTGGGATCACAAAGTTGAAGGCCTTGGCCAGATCTTACATGTGGTGGCCAAAGATTGATGTGGACATTGAAAAGATGGTTTCATTGTCCAAAGTTTGTCAGTCCATGAGATCCAACCCACCAAGTGCACCTGTCCATCCTTGGACTTTCCCTTCTCACCCCTGGTCTCGTCTGCATGTAGATTTCGTCGCAGGACGCATGTATTTAGTACTAGTGGATGCATACAGTAAGTACCCGGAAGTTGAGAAGATAATTACAACAAGTTCTGCGACAATCAGTGTTCTTTGTGAGGTGTTTAGTAGACAAGGCCTGCCTGAAATACTAGTATCAGACAATGGACCCCAGTTTACTTATTCCGAATTTCAAGATTTTTGTGCACAAAATGGAATAAGGCACAGAACCTCATCACCATGTAAACCGTCCACCAATGGGCAGGCAGAAAGGGTCATTCAGATTTTGCAGACAGCGCCGAAACAAGCTCACCTTATGGGGACATATGTGGACACAGTGCTTGCAAGATATTTACTAAGGTATCGTAATACCCTACATTCAACTACTGGTGAGTCACCTGCAATGTTACTCATGGGAAGAAGCCTGCGTACTCGTTTGGATCTGCTGACTCCCTCAGTACACAAACATGTTGAAGCAAAACAACAGGCTTTCGTGGAACGAACCAGTGATCGACAACTATGCAATCTACAAGTGGGGGACAAAGTTATGGCCAGAAATTACAGTGAAAGAGGAAAGTGGATACAAGGCATTGTTACACAAGTGCTTGGGTCAAGGAATTACATGGTAAATATTCAAGGCCAACTCTGGAAAAGACACAAACTTAGATCAGCTTATCAGAAGTAGGGTGAATGAGCAGCCTGGGTGTCTGACCAGTTTTCCAGTGAATGATCCAGTAGGATTAGAGAGTGAATCAGTCTCTGGATTCCCAGTCACATCTGCATTACCTGGCACAGATATGAGTTTACAGAATTCTAGAAGTCATAATCTGCCACAATTTGTCAGCAATGCACGACAAGAGCAGCAGGAATTTGTCGCAGAACAGCAAGTTCCAGAGTTGCAGGAAGGGACTGAAGCAGTGGGTATTCCTGGAATGTCGCCCCTCACTCAACCAGAGAGACGTTATCCTACAAGAGTTAGAACAGCTCCAAGTTACTTAAAAGACTATGAACGTTAAGGACATTATTCGCTTAGTTGTGTTGTGCTATTATCAGTTCTTACTCTTACCATAGCAGTTACCTGTATATAAGAGGCGAAGAAATGTATCTTGTTGGTTTTCCTGTGCTGGGCATGCGTGCGGGGAATTGTGCGGACATGAGAAAAACAATGTTCTTCTGCGAGGATAGTATTGTTTCCAACACATAACATCTATCCCCCTTTGGATGACCTTTGCAAAATCATTGTTAATATATGCAAGAATGCAACCAGTGTATACATGCAAATGATCGAAGATGATATCAATGACTCCCAATCAGGATTTATCCAAAGTTTACTACTTGTCCATCTTGACTCAATCTTTCGACGACAAGTAGTTGGGAATTTCCTCAAATAGTACCCAGGAGAATACCAGCCAGTTGTGGCACAGGGGCTGGACCTGTCCAATTGTACTGAATAAACAGCTCTAAGCAAGCAACACCAATGAATAGCACCAAGGTCTGACTGGAAAGAAACCAGCATACAAGTTAGCTAAAAGTGACAAGTTTGCTATGGTTTTGAATGCAGCTTGTTTAACCTCAAAATTTATGGTTTTCAACCCTAATATACTGGCAAAATGTTTGTTAGATGATTGCTAATTATTAGTCTTCTTAAATTTAGGACAGCTTCTCTACGAGTTATCTCAATCCCTCTTAACTTCATGGCTCTCAAGTCTAACTCTTCAACCAGGTTGTACTGCCCTAACCACTTTACTTCTATTAGCAAGGTAACATACCTGATTTCAGGGGAAGAGTTAGCATTCTCACATTTTAATACCAACGAAATTTCACTGACTACCTTATTAACATCTGACAATGACAAAAAAGATCACATTAAATTAAGGAATGGTTTCAAAGAAAATTTACAGCTGAAAGAACAGGGTTAGGGAACAGTTACACTTAACATGCACATGCACTGATTTGAAATTCTTGAAGTAGCTGATAACAATAACAACAATATCAGAGTTTCAAGGTTATGTAACCAAGCACAAGAGCTCTTATGATTACAAGTGACTGCTATATATTAACTAAAGGCATAGGCAAATCAAATCGTAGCTTGGATAAAAGGGGAAAATCTGATACCAGGAGACCCCGAGGAGGAAGGAGGGGGGGGGGGGGGGTAGTTGGGTCAATTTTTGCTGGGTATGTGCCACTGGCCTCTCCAAACCCCTACCCCATTATAGTCTATTCTGTGGCCAATCATAGACCCCATCTTAGTCACTTTTGAGCAAATGTCATTTTGAGCAAATGTTCACTTTCTGATTATGCCTCTACCTTATAAAGCCTTTTAAGTAAGTCATCCTTAAATGAATTGACACATTTGTTAAACTGAATGTAGAACACTTTACTTTTCACCTACAGTACAAACATTTTGGTACATTTGCTAGCCGTAAATATTTACAAATGTACCGTACCGAGCCGACTGTTAAATATTAAAACAACAGCACGAACCATTTTTACTTGTGGATATGGATATATCCACGAGTTTTGGTGCGGTTCTTTATAAATGCAAATACCGGTATGTCACTCCTGCGTAACCGTAAGTTCGATCTGATTAGCCAATCCGGATGGATAATCACAACACAGCTTATAGAAAGCTAATCCTGTTTGCTGGGTTGTGCGCCGCCATTGCTGTTTGTGGCTTTTATACTCAAGTGTTTGAGCACCTTCTGCTGCATTTAAAAGCAAGAAACTGAAGAATTAAAGAAATGGCGTCCTTCGAAGGTGAAGCAAAAGATTCTGGTGGAACATTAATTGTGCACCGGCTTTCACTCACCAACTCGTAGACTTTAATAGATGTCGAAATGCAATCGACAGACACATGGTGAGACTTCAGACAGTCTCTGTCGATCCCCTAAACTCACGGGGGATTAATAAATTCCATAATTTTGGAAGGTGACTTCCACTTGGAGAGTGACATAGAAGCTATTAAAGTATACCGATGTTTATCAAAGCTATCAGAAAGTTCTGCAAGCCAATATTGAGTCATCAAAGCCATATGAATCCAACTTGAACAACATCAGTGACATGAAAAACAGTGAGGCAACCAAGCAACCCATGCTTCCAGACACTAGTATTTGTGTGGCGGACCATAATGATGAACTGGGTTAGGGTTAGGGTTAACCCTAAGACTCGATCATTGATTATGTAAGGAAACTGATGAGGAATCCGTACCAATCTCCTGCGATAGAGCAAGGGCTGAATCCGTTCGCAAACGCAAACATACTCCCCGGGTCAGAGAACGTTCCAGAATTCCTTTATACAAGAAAACGTCGAGCTTGTTTTACAAAGACAAGGTACTTAGAAAAGTGTATGTTGCAAATATTTAAAGAAGAACAAACCGAGCTCGTCTGAGTTGAGAAAGTGTTTATCTCTCGCTTTTGGAAAACAATATTATATTGCAGTAAGAATGTCTAAACCTAGACTGCAACTCAGACGTAACAAATCGTTGAGAGTTGGAGATTCAAATTTTCATTTATATGTTATTACTCTCAGGACTCCTAAACACAAAAAAGACTGGTAAGTTCAATTGCATATTCAAGATCAGGCTGTTGCAGGCTCGATTAGCTCAGTAAAGATTAAAAGTGCTAGAATGTACCTTAGATGGTTCATGCTTCTTTTCTTCTGTTGCCCACCAGTTATATAATGATCCTTCCTACCACATGAACGTGCATGCTGCTGGAGTTGAATACATCAGACACAACCGTCAAAGATTTATTGGACCCATTACAGAGCAATTGTGGGTGTGTTGTTGCAGCAACATACATGGTGTGATGCACTTTTGTGAAAGCAGTTTCCATTTGCATTAAATGTTACAATACGTATAAATGAATCCATTGAGGGGTGGGCAACAGTAACTGGTATCAGTCCTATAAGCAGACAGCAGGGAACTACTGCTAATGTTTCAGCAGTTCAGTTAGATTATTATAATGAAAATATTCCAGGTTATGAAATCAGCAGTGTTACCAATGTCAACAATTATTCAGAGGTAATAATCGATTAATTTTAAACATGGCCAAAAATGATGTGAGTGTCAAAAGGAGCTTACATGAGAGAATCTATCAAGCAAAAGAGACAAAATAAAGAGTTCAGGGAAAAGAAAAACAACACAAAACGCCAAAACAGATCTGAAAATATTGAAGCAGCAAGGGACTATGAAAAGAAAACATTTCGTAAGGGTAAAGCTTCCAATCCAGAACATATCAGAGAACTAAACAGAACAGCACAGAACCATTTAAGGAAAGCTATGCAGCTGCAGAGCTCAAGTCTAAACCAAACTGAAATTAGTCAAGGCCAAGACTCTATTAGACATGCCATGCCAAAAGTGATTCAGTCTTTTCAGGATAAGATAACACATGGCCCTGAATATATACAATACAATACATACTTAATTGACCGCTCCCCATAGGGGCTTTTCAGGGCCAATGAAACACAACGAAATGACAGAACAGAACAACAACAACTGTTAAGAATCGCAACTGGCCGGAGGCAAACCAGTTGGCTATTTACAAGTGCAGCTGGGAAGTTGAACCAGGGACTACCAGGATCAAATTCAACGAGTGGTCAGAGCGGGTCTTCAACCCGGGATCTCCGGATCTCTAGGCAAGCGCCCTAACCACTGGGCCACACTGCCTCCTGCACTTGCCGTGATCAGTTATGGTTCAGCTCATCTGTCTCTAAGTGTAACAGTATCAAATATAGTGATAAATATCCGCAAGGTTTGTAGGAGGAATGTATAAATGGCACAAAAAGTGTTAATAGTACTGAATGGATCTGCTCTAATTGCCTAACCTGATGACATTAACAATATGACCTGGCAACAAAAATCAGACCTTATTCAACAAGACCCCGTCACAGTGTGCTAGGAACTTTGAACACATGGTACAACTCTTTACAAAGGATGTGTTAAAGAGTAATGTTATGCCTACTGGAGAAATAGTACACTTATTTTACACGGTTGAATTTCAGCAATGGGGATCACCTCACATACATGCCTTATTTTGGGTATCTGGTTGCAAATGAGAGCCCCCGTGCTGTTACTCAATTATCCAGCTGTTATATCACCGGCACTGACTAATGCATAAAAGAAAACAATTTTAAACAATCGCGGTAACTTACATATTCACGAGTAACGACAGTGGCACTTTGATTAACTGCAGATCTTCCTATTTTTAAATCCCTGCTTACCAGGATTTTCGTATCCCAGAAATTCCGAAAATGTGCGACCCCATTCAAGTAACTCTACTAAAAATGTAACCCCATTATAGTCAATCCAGTCGTGAAAATGCGACCCCATCCAGCAGCACATCCCCATTAGCCTCTTATAAGGAAGTACCCCCCCCCCCTTCCCAGGCAGGCGACAAACCTCTTACAACAGGGAAGAAAACCTCTACTAGTGTTCAGGGCTTACAACAGTACTTAATTCTATAATTTTCTGTAAAAAAAACCACCATACATACATGTATAATACCCTGCACAAAATCAGTTCATATTTACGAGGTAGAAAAAAAAAAAGAACAAAATTACCCTGAATCAGTGATGGCACTACAATGGTAGAGATCTCACCTGCCGTGATAGCTGTGACCTGTAAAAGATGCTGTGATGTTTTGCCCAGCAAGGCCGTTAGGTAGTCCCCTTGACACAGCCACATCACAATTTCCTTCAACTCTTCTAACTCACCTAAAACAATAATTGCAAAACAAATTGGACCAAGATGCAGGCACTGTTTCCTATAAATTATATTTTAAAGGGACTGTGTCACGCAAAATGATGTAATTTCATAACACCCAAATTGCCCAAGAAGTAGAATGAAACATTGCACTAACTCATTCTGTTGTGGAGAGGGTGCCCTATACTTTTGACGTGAAGCGTGATGGGGCGATTTATTTCCTTGTGAATCGTGATTTAAATTTTTTTTATTCATGATTTGTGATTAAAGATGGTAAGATCTTTTCATGTCCACGTGAATGAATTTTTTCAGTTAAACGTGACCCGTGAATGAAGAATGGTTAGGTTTCGATAGGACATGGATTTCATATGGATCGATAAAAGTCATAAAATAGAACACCAATGGTTTTGAACAAATAAGATAAGACATTACATCATCTTTTGTCGGCGTATGCCGACAGACAACCCCTCAAAGATTGGAACCACGTGCTGTGACATAGGGCTTGTTTGAAGTGAACAAGCTTAAAAAGAGAGAGGTGAATTTTTCTTCCTTTTTATGTGAAGAGTATGAGCCAACTATTGTTCGTTAGAGTGGGAATAGTCGGAGTATTGACCGATATTTTGGCTTTAGTGCACAGACGCTACATACATGAATACAACGGACTAAATGTGCGTGACTGGTGCAGGAAATGTGACTCCATCAGCCACGGAACAGGTCCAGAAATTCCAACCCTCCCGATTTGATGTGCTCCCTCCCGCTTTCCCGATTTGTATCAGATTCTACCAAATTACCATGAAATTCTGAAAACAACCCTAACCCTCACCCTAACTCTCATGCTTACTGTAGGTGCCCCAGAAATTGAATAATGAATGAATATGTAGTTGCCCACTACCCTAGGGGTCTCAGTGTTAATGAACAACACTTTGTGGGGGACTTTGCCAGACTGCTTTTATGGCCCAAGTTAATAACAAGTAGTTTACACAGGTGCATACACAGAGGGTGCCCTATACCCCTTTCTAAAAGGCAGTCACTCAAAAACATTTCCCTTTTCACACGTCACGAATAATATCCAAAATTCTTTCACGTTCACGCAAAATTTGAGACGATTACGTTTCACAGAAAAATAAAAATGAAATTCACAAATAAATATTTTCACTTTTTTAAACCTTTGTATAAAGGTGTTTATCCTCCGAGTTTGGCTCTTCGATCAAGTGGTCATCTAAATCGCAAACAGGTCTGTCTGACGTGCAGAGATTCCAACCCCTTTTGAGTTTTGAAGGACATTAAGGAGTATTTTTTAGCGCAGAAGATGCGAGCCAGTAGGAGGTGGGGGTATCCCCCTCCCTCAGAATTTTGCATATTCAGTTTCTCTCAAGTGGCATTTCCTGCATTTGACACCATTTTTGTGATATTCTGTAAGGTCTTTATTCTTGCCACTGGAGTCCTGCCATTTTTGGAGCTGCTAAATGGAGTACTTAAGGCTGTGGGCCTTAGAGTCTGCTCAACACTGGGTGTTCAATGGAGAGACTGGGCCAGACATCATAGGATACTCCAGAGGATACATATTAAACGTTTTACACTCAGATTTGCAAAAAAGTACTTAAGTCAAGATAAGCAATTTTTTTCCTTATTAATTATTATTATACTATTAATCAAACCACGCGTGAAGTCGACTTTATACTTTCGAATGCACCGTCTTTCCTCACTCACCTGAATCAATAACCTTTTGATTAGTAGCTGCTACTGAAGAAACAACACCTTCCTCTTTTCTTTCAAGGACAGAAATTTCAATTCTAAAGCACGAAAACACTGGGTTAAATCCATCGCCATTTTAGATTATACCGAGATTAACGTCATGCCAGAGCACCATATAGTGTCCCAGGTTGAAGGGTTAGGGGGATAAGGTGCACGAGACGTACGATTGACGTCACCATCAGCTTGTTTGATTCTTTATCACTAGTATATAAAACAAATAGATTCCATGTTGCCGTGCGTCTGTTCAGTGATAGATCACAGATGACGTCAAAATGGGTTATTGATGTGGACATGTAAATAGGGCTATACAACTAAATATAACAATAGGCAAGAACCAATCAAAATGCGAGAATAATTTTCGTTATTATATAATTATTCCTAGCTACTGCTAAGGATTACATCACGTAAAAGGCGACTACGATTCCTACCTTATGAACCTGAATAGTCTTAATTCAAACCGACAAAAATTCTGAAACCACGTACATACAAATGTTTTTGATTGCTCTTGAGCGTGTTTTATTTCGGTGCGACTCAGTTTACCTCGCTAACGCTCGCCGGCTGAGGTCACGCAACGCTATTCGTATTTAAAGTTGAAACTTTCTGCACTACAACTTTGATGTGAAAAATCAAAAGAGACCAAAAATCCAAAAAGGCCCGAAGACCCTAGGCACTGGTTCGATAATGTGCACCACTTGTGCAAAGAAGTTTCACTCCGTCACTAAGAGCCTTATTCTCAGAACCACGTGGCTTCCCTGGTGACCGCATTTCAATCTACAACATTACCCCAGACATTAACCCCGCTGACATTACCCAAGTCTTCATTTTACCCCTGCCCTGCACTCTGCAGTCTGCGGTGTAATTTTCAGCCATTGTTGATAGTTGTTTAGGGGCAGTTTGTGACCTTCTCACTAATAGTGTGCATCTCAAGACCGCGCATTCCCTTTCAAATCTAACGCTTGAACATAAAAGAGCATTATTTCTCTTAAGAAATGCTAAGTAATGTAAAGTTTAAAATAAGTAGACAAAGTGTGTGTTTTATTGGGGCAACCCTAAAACCAAGAATCCGGAATCCGGAATCCGGAATCACAGTACAATAAAGAGAGTAAAAACTATCCTAAACATTCATAAAAGCTAACCTTAGGCCTAATTAGGCCTAAAAACGTCTTTTTAGGCCTAATTAGGCCTAAGGTTAGCTTTTATGAATGTCTAGGATAGTTTTTACTTTCTGTATTGTACTGTGATTCCGGATTCCGGATTCCGGATTCCTGATTTTAGGGTTGCTCCTTTTATTGGCCTTTCCACAGGCTCCTCAAGCTGAAAATACGTGGTGTATGCGACAGTTTGTGTATATAGAGAATTGTATGGGAAAATCATCGATCGTAAAAAAATTGTGTAAATAACTATCTCATTTGAAATAAAGTTTTCCTACCTCAACTGTGTTGACTTGTGACCGGGCAGTCAACAACGGTCGTGTTGCCAGCGCGCGGTCAAATTCAAATGGACCAATCAGAGTTGAGGGTGAAACCACCTTGCGAGTTTCCGTTGTTGGCTGCCCGGTCACAAGCCTCTGAGGAAAGCCGAAGAGGTGAATTTTAAGGCAAAGTTTTCGTTCGTCACGAGTCTTTCGGCCGCCGAAACACACGTATTTGGAGTGAAATTTATTGGGCTTTATGGAACTGTTGTTTTTATTGCGATTCGGGACTTTTCCTGTTGAGGAGAAAACGATTTGTGGAGTGAGGTCTGGCCGGCGATGGATGGAGTTACCGCCCGGGGGGGGGGGGGGGGGTACTTTAGGAATTTCTGGGTGGGGATGTGCCACTGGGACCCTAGAACCCTTAGCCTATACCAGAGCTAGTTCAGCTGAATTTTGCTACCCTATACTAGAGTAAACTCCCACCGATTTCCGTCTAAATACCGATACTTGAGAGTTAATAATATCCAGAAGTTTCTCATGATAGCCATTTATCGACACTGTTGAGGCTGAGTTGCGCAAATTTAAACTTTGCCGACTCGACTTTTTAATATTTTTGAGCGGGAATTTCTGGTTTCCTTAGTCTTGATAAAATCTTCAAGCGACTGGTCAGTTTCGTGAAAAATGATACCCTATTCTAGACCCAAACGCTCTGATTTATATACCCTATGCTAGAGTAAACTGCTTGAAAACCATACCCTTCACAGCGGCACATACCAATATAGCCCATATATGGCAGTACCCCCCCCCCCCCGGGAGTTACCGGCCTTCCTATTAGTTCAGTAACGGCCTTCCGGATCACTTCACTAAACGGCATCAGAATGGCTCAAAACTCGGCAAAAGAGACAAGTTGGTCACACATTTGAGGTAGGAAAACTTTATTTCAAATGAGATAGTTATTTACACAATTT
>NC_090876.1:4365766-4370766 GCF_036669935.1 Montipora foliosa
CTGAAATCGATGTCATTTTCGTTGTGCAGCCAAAAGAACAATCTCCCAAAATGTTTTTCACTGATGGCAACTTTTTAAATTCGCGGCACAGAATTTATGTTATTTTCATATCGAAAATTTTGTTGCTGGTGGCAATTTTTTTTATTCTCGATCGACACTTCTAAAAACGTACCTTGGGAAATTTGAACCCTCAACTTGCTTGGAGCAAAGTGCCAATTAAAAATGCAACATTACGTGACAATATTGCAAAGTGGCGCGCAAACGAACAACCGGTTTCACTGTAACTTCAGTGAACTGTCAGACGCTCAGAGTACGCTGTGAAAAAGAAGCCTCGAAGGCAATGTTCATCGATTTCCATTTATTTTTTTCAATCTTTCGGGGTTTAATATTTTACATATTACGTCCTGAAGAAAACGCAGCTCAGTTGACAGTTATGGAAGAAAGCACTGTGTCAAGTTACCGCACTACCACACGCACGCAATGCGTACCTATTTTTATCGTTAATCTTTCAGTTTAAAATGTTTAACGATATCGACTCCGGTCAGTATAAAAGGAAGACTGCAGACTGCGGACTACGGACCGTGTCTAAAACGCTGAGCAGGTATAAAAGGCAGACTGCGGACCGGGTATAAAACGCGGACTTTGGACTAGGTATGAAACATGCTAGGTATGAATTCACTTGCCCCAGTTGCAATTCTTTGTACATCGGCAAAACGAACAGAACTCTGTTTGTCCGCACACAAGAACGTGTGCTTATGAACAAAGAAAGCGCGATATACAAACATCTACGCCATTGTGACCAGATCAAAGATATACACCAGGTGATCTGGTGACGTAATTTTGAGGACTGGAAAAAAAGATTTAACGCCGTATCCCACAACCGAACGCGGCCTTAGGTGTTGTTTCCAAACTCCCTGCAGTATTTCCATCGCCAAAACTCAACAGATCATTCTGTGTCTACCACATTTCCTGTTACTGAATTGAACATTCAAGTCGACCCGACGAGATCTAACCTCGCTTCTGCCATGTTGAATTCGAAAATAAGGCCGCGCGCGGTTGTGGGATACGGCGTTAAAATTTTTCTCCCCAGGCCTTCGAGTTACGTTACCAGATCACCTGGCAAGGTTTATACAACTTGCCGGACATTTTTATCAATGAGCATAACCCCCCTTTTGCTGCACTGAACAAAGAATTTCTCACCCAAACCGTACATGGTAACACACAAATAATAGACCGCGATGATAACTGGAATCTATTACTATACAAAGAAGCTTACTACATCAAGCGTTCAGAACCTTCTTTGAACATTGGTTTAAAAGCCAGTAGAGAACTTTGCCTATTCTCCTATTCCCCTCTCCTTTCTCCTATTCTTCACGTGCTTATTAATGCTAATGTACCATCTGCAGTATTTAAATCTCTGGTACCTGTTGATAACCTCAGTCTGAAGATGATATAAATTTATATCGAAATATTATAAGTAGACTTTTCTCTGCATTTGTCGCCTGTATTACAGACACAATGCATTTACTCGAAATTACACTTATTCTCTATCTTTTAAAATTATCAGCGGGTAATGGAGTATGAAACAAGAACTGATTTTTCCAAAACGGAGTATAGAACAAAACTAGGTTTTTACTGGCCCAGATACAGATTTTAAAAAAGGCCTTGAGTACTCTTATACCGTGTCACAATAATGTCGCGTACACAGAAATACTGAGTTACAACATCGATTGCGCTAGAGAAAGTAAGAGTAGAGATTTTATCTCAAAATTGTACTTTACCCCACCAATTTACAAAGTAAAAGGAAAGGAAGGAAAGGAACTTTATTTAAGTGTCTAGTCGTTCTAGCGCTGGAGCGCTAATTGGGAACACTGTAAACTGAAATCAACAATTAACGCAAATTAAGTCAAACACTAGAGTGGAAAAATTGTTATGGAGAAGAACGGAAACACTTTTGGCATAAACTTTAACTCTTGTGTATTTCCATCTTTTATATTAACGTTGTTGTGGTTCGAGCCAAGATGGCCGGATGGATTCAACACACACGTAGAGTGTTTTGGCTCGTCATGCAATCCTTACTTCTAAAGTCTGCGTAAGAGGCTTCAGATGAAGTCGGTAGTGTGTACGCGTAAATCAGGACATGGACTATAAAAGTTGTCCTCTTGGTCGAGTGCTGTTTACAAACGGACGCGTGCGACATTGAGGTGAACAAAAAGTTGTATAAATCGCAAAAGAAAAACACTTATTTTCCGAATAGATGAAGAGAACAAAATCTGGATGGGACCGGATCGGATCGGATCGACAGAACTCGGACCGGATCAATAACAAAATTCCCGCCCAAAGTAGACATATGAAATCCCTGGGTCACCAGGTAAGGTTACTTCCGACCTTCACGGATGTTTTTCGGGGAAAAATTCGTACGCGCGTTAGTTTCAATAAAATCCTAACAAACAAAATATACAACCTCACAGCCGCATAACCAACCTTGCACACTTATTTAATTTTTTGTCTCAATAAACATAGTTTACGATACAAAATATAGTTTAACCGAATTTTCCTTGCAGTGTCAGGAGCCGGTAAGACGTGAAACCACCGTGTAAGTGAACGCCACGGGAAAGATACTTTAAATATCGGAATTTCCTGACAAACTTTTGTTGATTGATGCCTTGCGAATAACATTGTGTAGTGATTATGCTCGTGCTGCGGCATGCGATACCCGATAAATTCAATAGAAGAACCCTCGGCGGTTTCACGTCTTACCGGCTCCGATCCTGACACTTACCAAAAGAAAAACTCGCTTAAACAATATTTTTATCGTAAACTACATTTACGTAGCTTTTTTCTGATGTATAGTTTGTTAGGATTTTATTGAAAGTAACGCGCGTACGAATTTTTTCCCGAAGGATATCCGCGAAGGTCGAAAGTAACCTTAACTGGCGACCCAGGGATTTCACGTGTCTACTTTGGACGGGAATTTTGTTATTGCTCCGGTCCGATCCAATCCGGTCCGGTCCGGAAGCTACTAGTGACAATTATTATGTTACAACAATTTGCTTTAAATTTCTTCATTTGATAGAAACGATTTAAAATAATTAGGGCTTACTAGCTCTCTTGCTTCGGGCAGCACGAGATTCCGGAAATCGGAATCCAACCTCGTTCCCAGGTTCTCTCTCCTCCCCGTCGAGAGACCCTGGTTGGGTCTGGTCACGTGTCTCCAGAATCTGGGAGATTACAAACAAAGAATTTGGGGGAGGGGCGGATAAGTGTGAGATTTGTCTCTGCTGAGCGTAAAATGGAAAGTGCAGCCATGAAACTGTGTACCTGACCTTAAAGGTCCTGACTAGTCTAGACAAAACCTCGAACGCTGCGCTGAAAATAATGCACAAAATCCGTTAACAGCGAAAGCGTAACGAACTTCAATCTATCGGGAATGCTTTCCTCTTCAAATATTGGCACATGCAGAGGAAATCGCGGATTCACCGCTTGTGTAGTCAAAAATAATTTACGCAGTGGTATTCATACCGATCGAAAGGCACTGGATTTAAATTGCCATTTCAATGTTGTGGAGGGCACATTGGAAAACAAATGTATTTGTTTTCAAGACTACGATTATATAGTTCGTAAGAGCGCAGAAAAGATGTATCAAGCGTCGCCGTTCGCACCGACCTCGAAAATGAATTAAATAGGTCGAAGCAACAGGAAGAGAGAATGCACCGCCCCGGACACAGCTAGATTGTTCAAATGAAAAGAGGTAAACAGAATCTTGAAAGAGTATGTTTTTATCTACAGCTATGGGTCTTTCAGTTTTTTTCGTCGTCGTTTAAAATCAACCAAATGGCCGGAAGCATCTTTGTTAAAAATTGGCTACCACGACAGCCAACCGTTTATAGTTCCTTTTTTGTTTTTCTGGAGGGTTATGTATGCTTAGTTTTAGAGGATTTTAAGAAATAACTGGGCTGCATGTGTTTTTAAATAACGTTTTCATATGGACCATGTACAAGAAAGCCTTTCGCTTGACAGGTTATGTTGTCTGTTTTATCTCTGTTAATACTGCCTGATTTCCTGTTGTCATCCGTCGCGTTCTGCTCATCATTTGCATTTGTTTGTAAGCACTATATTATATCTCTATCTACCACTAAAAGCGACACGTTTTTCTATTGCTCATTGTAACAAAGATTAGGGAGTGGAAAAAGCTGATATTTCATTTCAGACTATTGTTTTCCGTAAAGTCACAAGATCTGAAATATTATTTTGAAGATTCGTTAGTTGGGGAAAAACTAAAGGCTCTTCATCTCAATCCTTATCTGGTTAACTGGTACTTAAGCTTTCTAATGGATAGGAAACAAAGACTGATATTCAAGGGTGTTATCTACAAATGGCATAATGTGAACAAAGGAACAACCCAGGGTAGTGTCAGTGGGCCCCATCTTTTTAATTTGTTTATCAACGATTTGGCCATTAGGGATAATGACCTTACCAGCATAGTTAAATATGCTGACGACACCACCTTTCTAGTCAAAGTATGTAAAAATGAAATAGATCTTTCTCAAGAGGTTGTCAATCAGTTTTTCAGTTGGACCCAAGATAATGCCATGGCATGTAATCCTAAAAAATGTAATGAACTAATACTTTGTAAGAAGGTTGCTCATGATATAGACCCTGTGAACAATATAACGCAAGTTTCTAGTTTAAAAGTGTTAGGGGTTACTTTACAAAGTAATCATAGATTTAACGAGCATATTAAGGTTAAGCTGCAGGAGGCCAACAAGTGTCTTTATGTGATAAGATGTTAACGTAAAGAGGGATACCAACAACCAGACGTAGATTACGTTTTTAGATCAATTGTTCTACCCAAACTAACGTACGGTCTACCCGTGTACGCCTCCTCAATACCTGAATTAACGACGGTTCAGAATTGTCTACAGCGCTGCTTTAAACGCAAATATGTTTCGTACCGAATTGACATATATGGCGTATTAGAAGAGGTTGATCGCTCGCTA
>NC_090876.1:4378266-4394484 GCF_036669935.1 Montipora foliosa
GGGAATAGTCAGTGAATAGCTACTGATCTCTGGCGCTAATGATGCCAAAATGTGATCCACGAGGAACAGACAAATGCGTGCTAAATTAATGAGTTCTTTTGTCTACTACTTTGATGAGTTTCTAATTGTTCTCAACTTGCTTATAAGGAGCAATCAAACGAAAACATCTGTTTGTTGTCAATGTCCGGAACAGCGAGGAAAGGCGACTTATTTTCAACCCGCCAAGAGGTAACAAGCTTCTCGAACGCATTCTCTTTCAAAGGCTTTTAATGTATCAATAGTTAAACTTAAGCCCTTATTATTATCCCGTCGTGTAGTTTGTTTTTTGGCTATTTGTTAGCCAATGCAGTTGGTTTAACGAATTAGTCCAAGTTAAAGGTTTTGTAACTCGATATTTATTCATCTCTTATCAAATCAACTAATGTCGGCAAACTTATGAATCTTAAACAACATGTCGCAATATGGAATCAGCACATGTGTGGCTTCTCACCGGCGCTATACCCGTCATGTATTTAAGTTTTGCCAGCTCAACTGAATTGTCTTTTAAGGAGTGGCCATTATAGACTTGCTATTGTTCCTCGATAGGATGTATTGACACCTGGTTCTGTCATGGACAGCGCTGACTACCAGACCACGCTTTTTGCCACCATCTTCCTACCCTATGCGTGTTGGTGACGATTATACTCCAGCCCGTCTCATTTGTCAAGTACTGTACATCACCGCCAAGGTAAGAGACTTCTGCGAATAAATCTCAGGTGGTTTTTACACTTCATTTTGCATAGACTGTATCTCTTCTGTTTGATGTTCCCTAAGATAAGTTTAAAATAGTCGATTCAGCTGATCGTTGTTTGTAGAGCGGTTTACTCCTTTACTGCTTGTTTCAGATTTTTTCGTTAAAATATACTAGAACGTTAATTCCCATGTGTTTGTAATGGTTCCAATTCTTTAAAACGTTTCAGAAAATGGGTTTTCATTTTGATGAAAGAAAGTAAAATCAATTCCATAATTTTAGAGCTAGTAACGAAGTCAAAAAAAAAAACTATCCAATTTAGAAATGGATTTAAAATATAAACAATAGGCTCATAGTACGAGTCATTATCGTAGTCGCGGTCTTTCACCCGCGAATAATGCGTTAAATCGTCGGCGGACAATTGTTGCGGTGCGGGTTATGGGACAAATTTTAAATCTACCGGGAATGGTAGTTTGCCTCGTTTGTTTAACTGGAACAATAACGTTACAGTATACATGTCACAGTCAATTGTAAACATGCTTCCTTTCCGGAATTGTATTGTTTTTGCCTTGTGTGAAGACTACGTCAAAGCGACACGAGAACGTGATGCCAACACGACTTTGATTTCGTGCATAATTAGTTGCCAGTGCCCAAGAATTGTCAGCACCTGTGTAAACAACTTTTATGGTGACAAAATAATCCAAAAATATCCAGCGAATCACGGAACAAATTTACAGTTAACACCAGTCTTCCCGTTTTAAGCGACTCGTTTGGCTCAGTACAACCTGAAAGATCGATTTTGTTGAGAAATAGCCAATGGTATTTTTCAAGCACGTATCCATCATCAATAGAAATTGAAAATAGGTGTGAGAATTGCTGAATAAAAAGTATGCCATTAACATGGAAACAATGGATAGTTCACCAAGCTCCTTTATAAAATAATTAGGATAGTACGCGCACTCTCATTGGTCAATAGCTGTGTTTAAATGAGATTGTGGAAACATGGCAGTGACATCACACGAATTTTGATTGGTTGTGTTGTCAAACGCGCGTTTTGATTGGCTGGTAGGAAATATGAGGGTGTATAAAGAAAATCTGTTCCAATCTAGAAGTAAAAAACCAGCATTTTCCTTCACTTGTTTGGGTCTAGGGCCTGCATAACTGTCTCGAATCCTCCCAATTCCCCCTAGTGTTTAGATGAAGTTATGGAAACACGGAAAACGTCCTATTGCTTAAACATGCCATAAAACGGTAATTAACTGCTCAATTCCACCCAGCAATCCAGAATTTTCAGACTCACCCCAGCTTTCTTTCAACAAATAAGTGGCCCTAAACGATCGATCGAAACCACCAATTGTGGCCCGCGAATTTTCTTCCTGTCGAGTATGAAACGTTCATAAATGGGATATACAATTTTTGAAACAAACAACTGCTAACCTTAAGTATTCTTGAACACTGAACTTGAAAATTAACATGAACATTACCGGTATACAGTTATGACCTCACACAACAACAGTTACAACTCTAAAATGTGTCCCCAAATTAATGATTTCAAGAGCTTTTTGCCTGTGTTTATTTCGTTTTGAAGGTGCAGGTTATCCACCAGTGTGGGTAATCTGCTGACTGTTTTTTAGTTAATTCGATAATTGTAAGTGTAGTATGATGAATGCAACACCCTGAGTCACTTGTATTTTTACATCTAACAGCAATAGCTGGCAACTTTCTTAACCACGTGATTATTTAATTACCAATTATTTCTCAGTAGGGGACATACGGGACCTTTTTGCCGTGGGTTTCATACACATGGCGATTTTTTCATAAACACCTTGTCCCACTTACAAAAATAATCAGGCTATATTCACTTAACCTACATGACGCGAAATTTAAACTTTAAAGTGCTATCTTTAAATATTCGGGCTATTTGTTCTTTAGAAAAAGAAAGGCTTATTAATTAGTTATCAAAAGAGAAATGTGACAATACTTTTCTGCCTGAAACATATTCGTGGTTTTGAAGTGACGTCATCAAAATAAACATAAGGAATTATAAATCCTTTTGAGATTTTAGTTTAGTCTTCAGCTGTTCTAATAACTATCTTATCACAAAATTTCAGCTTGATAGGGTTTTTCGTCTTGTGACAAAGCAAAGTTTAATTTCTATGCTTTTGCGTGACACAATATTAAAACGGAGGCCGAGAAGGATGTCAAGTAGGTTAAAAAGTGACTTATCCGCTGATATTTTGCAATCTCAACAATCCTTGTACGAGAATAAGTACTCATAAAGATGTTTATGAGTCCTCAGAAGACGACTACAGGCTTATCATAGTACAACTCGATGACATATGTCTTAGCTTCCGGCCGCCACATTTGTTCCTCTCGGAAAGACAGAAGCATGGCGTCTCCATACAAAGCCTTTATAAATTTGAGAAAACTATTGCTTCGAATAGATCCCGCACGAAACATCACACAGACCTGAACCTTTGCGAGACTGTTGGAATATTCATCTTGTTTAATCTGACTCTAGACTTTATTTGCTGAATGGTTTTGATGATGGTGTGACAATGAAAACTGGCAATAGAACCCCAGAAGTCGAAAACATGTGGAAATCGCAGTGACACGGCAGTGTTCTCTTCAGTTATGGAGCAGAGCACAGGAGGATGGTTATGATTCTTTTAAAAAAAATTTCGACTGAGGCTAAGGTGTATCGAGTGAAAAGGAAAGTTTAAGGATTTCACTAGGAGTAAAAAACCCCGGTAATAGTGGATTGCTTGGATTTTTAGTCAATAACAAGTGATATTCAGAATGAGAAACAGTAAACACCCACATATAAGAACCTAGAATTTAAGAACCTGGAGTGCTAAAAATTTCATTCTAGACCCTCCTTACATAAGAAACAGTTTAGAGAAAAAAATTGAAATAGCCTCTTATTTTGGAAAATTACCTTGACATTACAATCGTCTGAAAGAAATTTTAAACTGCACAGATCTTGTTTAAAACTTTTTCTCATAGTTATGATTGAAATATAAGGGTATCAGTAACTTCATCAAAGGAAATCAGTCATACTATATGTAACATAGAGTAGAGATCTTTTGTGGAAATAAGAACCAAATTACGAACCCAGACAGCCCAAAACTACTGCAAATACTATTCTTATAAGAACCTGTTTAGCCTCACGAGGAAAAATTTTGGTTCTTATGTGGGTGCTTACTGTAGTATGTGTACTACTTATTCCCTCAATAAGAACTGATCACTGTGCTACTACATTCCATGTAAGTGGAATCAAAGAAACAGGACTGAGTCCCTCCTTTTGGAAATCTAACCCCAGACTTTTGGAGGATAAGAAATACATAAAATTGATAACGGACGTGTATAGTCACTGGATGGAAGACGGAAAAGATTTGCAAGTTCCTAGTGTCCTGGGACTTGAAGTACAAAACCCTATATGGAACCATTCTTCACGGTAAACAGAAGGCTAGGAATAGGACACAGGCATTAACAGTATTGAAGGGAAAAACTCAAAGAATGTGCAACAAAGTGTGAAGCGCCCAGTCTAGAATCTAATTATTTTCCACATAGAAAAAATAAACTTACAAATAGATACAAACAAAGAAGAGAGGAAAAGAAAGACAATTATAAGGATTGCATTGGTGGCGAGAAGGCCTAAAAGATACTACCAAGCTTATATAAATTAGGCCTCCCCAAATATAATATCTAGCGCTCGTTGAACCAAAAATTTGGGGACGGAGATTACAATCATAGCTTTTACATAAAAAATACAAACACTTATTTAAAGAATTGAAATACAAAGTAGCATAAATAATAAATAAGAATTTTATGCCGAAAGAAAAAAATGTCAAATTCTCAATTATTGTCGGAAACGAATGCGTTAAGTGCTTTTTTTTTATGAAGTTGCAGAGGTAGAATTTTATTTTTAAGAGAATTGTAACGGAAAATTGCTTCTAACTCCAACAATAGAGAAAACGAAATGCACCAGAGTTTCTCGTGGAATAAGTGTGAATTTCTGTTTATAGAATTTGCTGGCAAACTTGGGAGGAAGAGTTTATTGCAAACGAGAAAGCCGAGCAAAGACGCGAGGCTTGCGAGGCGGCCAGCTTAATGCCGCGCGAAGTAGTGCAGCAGGCAGAAAAATTCTCGATTGTGCTGTGAAAAGTGTAATGTAAGGCTACCTAGTGTAAGGTGGAGGACCAAACAGTTCAAGTAAGAGGTAGGGATAAACAAGTGAATTGTACAATAAACGTAAGGAATTTGGCGATAAATGGTAACTCAATTTTAAATAATTCCAATTGATTTCGAGAGGTAATGGTGTTGGCCACATGCAACATTAGTCTTCTAATTAAGGTTTTCATTAAATATTACACCCAAGAAAACTGTTCCGTTGACTTGTTCAATTCGTTGTTCATTGATACGAATTTGAAAATTATAACTTCTACGTTTTATTTGCTTTAAAGTGGTACTATAATCAAAATCATTTCCTTTTTTCTTCAAATTTTGAAAGCGTCTTCGCTTAACACCTTACTGGAAAAATTGAGCTTTGAGTTTTATCAAAAAGCTGTTTATTTTGAGTGCAAGTTTTGGATTTGACGGTCCGTCATTACTCACGTTCAAAACTGATCGATTGGACCTCAGGAGCGTTGGATCTAGAGAAAATGCCGTCATTTACTCACTAGCTTAAAATTTATTATATATGCAAAACACAGGTTTAAAAGTCTAAAAGCCCGGAACTCCTGTGCTGCACATTAATTTAGCCGCGTACACACGCATTGCATTCTTAATCTAGCGAGTCTTTGACGTCATTTTTCCTCGACCCAGCTCTCTCAATATTTTAAAAGTATTAATTGTGGACCAATAAATAAGAAAATTCCGGTTAAAATAAACAGGTGTCTTGAAAATCAGAACTTAAAACTTGGGTAAGTTAGTGTTTAGATAACATAGTTTTGAAATCCAAACAAATAAAGAACTACAATCAAAAACATTTGTTTCCTGCTCCGGAAACATAATAAAAGTTAAAACGTTTTACAAACTCGGAGCTAAAAGTTGAAACTTATGAAATATTTCGTCCGTTTTTCAACCGGACTTCATCAGTCAATGATGTGAATGTTAAAAAGATGAATTTTAAAAAGGTTTTTAACGCCTCTTGGGCGTTAGAATTGTGTCATAGATGGCTGCTAATTCGTAACCATTGTCTCTGTTTAACGCCGGTTTCGTAAGTTTAATTTGAATAGCTTATTTTATCCTGCGTTTGAAGGTGTTAACTTCGGTTGATAGTACTTTTGTCTTATTTGGGTCCACCGAGTGACCCTCCAGGCGACAATGCTTGTGAATAGCTGATGAACTTCTTGATTGGTTTTCTTTTACTCTGATTTCCAGAGAGCGGGCCGTTTCGCCAACGTACTCCTTGTTACACTTCTCACAATGGATCTGGTACACAGTACCGCATTTCTTGAGATTGACAGTTGTGTCCTTGACACGTACCAATTGTGATCTTAGAGAATTGACGGGTTTATGAATAAGTGTAACCTCGTGTGACTTGAAAGCTCTTTGCAGGCGTTCCGAGATTCCTTTGATGTATGGCGTTGATGCATAGATTTTCTTCTCGTTTTGAGGTTAGGGAACCGGCGTTAAACAGAGACAATGGTTACGAATTAGCAGCCATCTATGACACAATTCTAACCCCCAAGAGGCGTTAAAAACCTTTTTAAAATTCATCTTTTTAACATTCACATAATTGACTGAAGTCCGGTTGAAAAACGGACGAAATATTTCATAAGTTTAACTTTAAGCTCCGAGTTTGTAAAACTTTTTGACTTTTAAAAAAAGAACTGTTTTTTTAGTCGTAGTACCACTTTAAACAAGACTAACTTCGTTTTGTTTATACTATAATACTCATGAAGGATGAAAGCAAACTGATTCCATCTTAAACTGTACATAAAATATATGGAAATGGAGAGGACTTGCTGTGTGAGGAAGAAAAAAAAAAAGTAAATCCTTCACAATACCGAAAGTCTTGTGCAAAGCGTAGATTATTAGTCAGATGATCTCATCAAAGAAATAACATTTTAAATTTGGAAAGGGTACGATAGGATAAGCGTGCTGCTCTCATTAAAGATGTCAAGAACAGCGAACAAATGTTGGATATTCAACCTCTCAGGTATTCTCTCTCATATTAAAGAAATATGCAAATAAATTTCTATCAATTTTGGCGATTGGCTGAAATCTTGTTCCTTTAAATTGGCAGAGTACTTATTCTAAAGTACTACTTTGGATGCCTACTCCATGTTAAATGTTAACCCTAACCCTGAATTCTCAGTTTCTTCTAAAGGAGATTGTTCATGTCATTTCGAATAATTATAGCATTTCCAGAAAGTCTCGCTTGATGATGAGCAAGTATGACAAGGGAATTGTTACAGTTCGCAATCTTAATACTGGAACTTTCATAAAATGTCCTAAGAAGTTAAATAAAAGCCTGTCTCAATTTTTAGATCGCGTCAAATAGACCTTATTCACGGTAGCCGCCATGTTGGATTTGCCTTTATCATGCAAATTAGCCACACATTTCTGAGGGGGCAAACAAGACAAGTTCGAGAGGTTATAACGAACATCTTAGCCACACGTATGAATTTTTTCACGTTCATTAAATGTTTATCACCTAAGTAGTAAAATAGAATGATACACAAGTTACTTCGATGTTTGTATACTGAAAAATGAGCAGATAACGAAGGAGACAGTCAAATGTCGGAGGCAATCAAAAGACAGAAAATTATTAAAAAGGTTATTCTAAATTCCAAAATGTACTTTTAGCAATGTTAAATATTTTTGCCTTTATTCCATTGTTTGCCCCCAGCATAACACATGGTTAATTTGTATGACAATTTAAAAACCAACATGGCGGCTATCGTGAATAAGGGCTATTAATGAGAATCGTTGATGCATTACCTTGACAATGGAAATAGATTATTGAACAAAGTGTATGACACACATATACATTATACATTTATTGATAGCTAATTTTGTGGTAGCTCTGACATGTTTACTCCACAAACCTCCCTAACTGCCCAAAAGAAGTAAGTAGGAAATTTCCTCGCCTTTTCAGGGGACTGGATGAAATCTTTTCTCTACCTTTTTCAGTTAAGATTGAAATTAAAATTAGATAATTTCAGTTTACTATTTTAAATAATCTAATATTTACGAGGCAGAAGATTTTTCAATCAAATGATCGAGCCTCCCATGTGCACCTTTTTCAAAAAGCAAATCGAGTTCCTTAAACATTTACCTTGTAACACTGATGTCACCACAGGTAACCCAAGCTCACTGTGTGTGCCACATAGGTAAATATAGAGAACATATGAGGTGAAGTTTAGGTCTGAAAATTTTCAAGAAAATGGAAATAAAAATCGATAAAACTTACCATGTGGTGAGCTGTTGTCTTTAATACGTACACGAAGTTTCGGGGAAAATGGTCCCCGTTCACCTTCCTTCATAGTATAGTGACAAGGTAGGAGACGGAAGCCAGCGTCGGGACTCCAATCGACTCAAAACAACCACGTTTTTTTTCGCGAAAATCGAATCCAGTCGCTAAATAAACACGCCAGGCTCGTGGAACATGAATTTCTCTAAACCATGAATCCACTGAAGCATCTCCAGGTAACAATACGAAGCCACCAGACTCCGTAGAACTTGGTAAGTTAACCTGCTAAAATGGCGGCCAGAAACCGTTGTCCTCGCGCAAAGTGTCCAAAATGACACTCAACTCGGGACGCCTGGTGACGAGTATAATAAGTCCCCCTGGAGGGAAGGGAGTCCAAGATTGCTCAGTGAGTTTTGTTTTGAGCAATTTGGGACTCCCCTTCCCCCAGAACTTATTATACTCGTCACCCGGCGTCCCGAGTTGAGTGCCATTTTGAATTGGACACTTTGCGAGCAGAACGGTTTGTGGCCGCCATTTTAGTTGGTTAACTTACCAAGTTCTACGACGGAGTCTGGTGGCTTTGCGTTGCTACCTGGAGATGCTTCAGTGGATTAATGGTTTAAAGAAATTCGTGTTCCACGAGCCTGGCGTGTTTATTTAGCGACTGGATTCGACTTCGGAAAAAAATCGTGCTTGTTTCGGGTTGATCGCAGTCCCCAAGCTGGCTTCCGTCTCCTACGTTGTCACTATACTATGAAGGAAGGTGAACAGGGACCATTTTTCCCCAAACTTCCTGTACGTATTAAAGACAACAACAGCTCACTTGATAAGTTCTATCGATTTATTTCCATTTTCTAGCAAACTATCACACCTTAACCTCGCCTCATATGTTCACTATTTTTACATGTGCAACACAGTGTAAGCCTGGGTTACCTGTGACATCACACAGATGTTTTGGAAAGCATTCTGCTCTTGGGTTCCTAAATGTAACAGTGATTTCCACCCTTAAAAATAAACATTTTAAATCATTTAGTACTGAAAGCAAAATTGTATATTTACTTATGTAAGGTGAATGATGTGAACCATTTCATCACCTGAGGTTAATCCTATTTTCTCATTTCATACCCTTCATACTGCAACACAATGGTTTGTGCAAATCGGATGATAATGCTGAAGACAAGGTAAGTCAACATCAAGCAACAACCCAACCCCCCCCCCCCCCATGGTAGGTTTAAGACTTAGTCAGTAAGCCCTAACCCCCCCAATGGTCAGACTCCTTCCTAGGGGGAGTCTGGGATTTAGTGGCTAAGTCTCAGACTCCTTCCTAGGGGGAGTCTGGGATTTAGTGGCTAAGTCTCAGACTCCTTCCTAGGGGGAGTCTGGGATTTAGTGGCTAAGTCTCAGACTCCTTCCTAGGGGGAGTCTGGGATTTAGTGGCTAAGTCTCAGACTCCTTCCTAGGGGGAGTCTGGGATTTAGTGGCTAAGTCTCAGACTCCTTCCTAGGGGGAGTCTGGGATTTAGTGGCTAAGTCTCAGACTCCTTCCTAGGGGGAGTCTGGGATTTAGTGGCTAAGTCTCAGACTCCTTCCTAGGGGGAGTCTGGGATTTAGTGGCTAAGTCTCAGACTCCTTCCTAGGGGGAGTCTGGGATTTAGTGGCTAAGTCTCAGACTCCTTCCTAGGGGGAGTCTGGGATTTAGTGGCTAAGTCTCAGACTCCTTCCTAGGGGGAGTCTGGGATTTAGTGGCTAAGTCTCAGACTCCTTCCTAGGGGGAGTCTGGGATTTAGTGGCTAAGTCTCAGACTCCTTCCTAGGGGGAGTCTGGGATTTAGTGGCTAAGTCTCAGACTCCTTCCTAGGGGGAGTCTGGGATTTAGTGGCTAAGTCTCAGACTCCTTCCTAGGGGGAGTCTGGGATTTAGTGGCTAAGTCTCAGACTCCTTCCTAGGGGGAGTCTGGGATTTAGTGGCTAAGTCTCAGACTCCTTCCTAGGGGGAGTCTGGGATTTAGTGGCTAAGTCTCAGACTCCTTCCTAGGGGGAGTCTGGGATTTAGTGGCTAAGTCTCAGACTCCTTCCTAGGGGGAGTCTGGGATTTAGTGGCTAAGTCTCAGACTCCTTCCTAGGGGGAGTCTGGGATTTAGTGGCTAAGTCTCAGACTCCTTCCTAGGGGGAGTCTGGGATTTAGTGGCTAAGTCTCAGACTCCTTCCTAGGGGGAGTCTGGGATTTAGTGGCTAAGTCTCAGACTCCTTCCTAGGGGGAGTCTGGGATTTAGTGGCTAAGTCTCAGACTCCTTCCTAGGGGGAGTCTGGGATTTAGTGGCTAAGTCTCAGACTCCTTCCTAGGGGGAGTCTGGGATTTAGTGGCTAAGTCTCAGACTCCTTCCTAGGGGGAGTCTGGGATTTAGTGGCTAAGTCTCAGACTCCTTCCTAGGGGGAGTCTGGGATTTAGTGGCTAAGTCTCAGACTCCTTCCTAGGGGGAGTCTGGGATTTAGTGGCTAAGTCTCAGACTCCTTCCTAGGGGGAGTCTGGGATTTAGTGGCTAAGTCTCAGACTCCTTCCTAGGGGGAGTCTGGGATTTAGTGGCTAAGTCTCAGACTCCTTCCTAGGGGGAGTCTGGGATTTAGTGGCTAAGTCTCAGACTCCTTCCTAGGGGGAGTCTGGGATTTAGTGGCTAAGTCTCAGACTCCTTCCTAGGGGGAGTCTGGGATTTAGTGGCTAAGTCTCAGACTCCTTCCTAGGGGGAGTCTGGGATTTAGTGGCTAAGTCTCAGACTCCTTCCTAGGGGGAGTCTGGGATTTAGTGGCTAAGTCTCAGACTCCTTCCTAGGGGGAGTCTGGGATTTAGTGGCTAAGTCTCAGACTCCTTCCTAGGGGGAGTCTGGGATTTAGTGGCTAAGTCTCAGACTCCTTCCTAGGGGGAGTCTGGGATTTAGTGGCTAAGTCTCAGACTCCTTCCTAGGGGGAGTCTGGGATTTAGTGGCTAAGTCTCAGACTCCTTCCTAGGGGGAGTCTGGGATTTAGTGGCTAAGTCTCAGACTCCTTCCTAGGGGGAGTCTGGGATTTAGTGGCTAAGTCTCAGACTCCTTCCTAGGGGGAGTCTGGGATTTAGTGGCTAAGTCTCAGACTCCTTCCTAGGGGGAGTCTGGGATTTAGTGGCTAAGTCTCAGACTCCTTCCTAGGGGGAGTCTGGGATTTAGTGGCTAAGTCTCAGACTCCTTCCTAGGGGGAGTCTGGGATTTAGTGGCTAAGTCTCAGACTCCTTCCTAGGGGGAGTCTGGGATTTAGTGGCTAAGTCTCAGACTCCTTCCTAGGGGGAGTCTGGGATTTAGTGGCTAAGTCTCAGACTCCTTCCTAGGGGGAGTCTGGGATTTAGTGGCTAAGTCTCAGACTCCTTCCTAGGGGGAGTCTGGGATTTAGTGGCTAAGTCTCAGACTCCTTCCTAGGGGGAGTCTGGGATTTAGTGGCTAAGTCTCAGACTCCTTCCTAGGGGGAGTCTGGGATTTAGTGGCTAAGTCTCAGACTCCTTCCTAGGGGGAGTCTGGGATTTAGTGGCTAAGTCTCAGACTCCTTCCTAGGGGGAGTCTGGGATTTAGTGGCTAAGTCTCAGACTCCTTCCTAGGGGGAGTCTGGGATTTAGTGGCTAAGTCTCAGACTCCTTCCTAGGGGGAGTCTGGGATTTAGTGGCTAAGTCTCAGACTCCTTCCTAGGGGGAGTCTGGGATTTAGTGGCTAAGTCTCAGACTCCTTCCTAGGGGGAGTCTGGGATTTAGTGGCTAAGTCTCAGACTCCTTCCTAGGGGGAGTCTGGGATTTAGTGGCTAAGTCTCAGACTCCTTCCTAGGGGGAGTCTGGGATTTAGTGGCTAAGTCTCAGACTCCTTCCTAGGGGGAGTCTGGGATTTAGTGGCTAAGTCTCAGACTCCTTCCTAGGGGGAGTCTGGGATTTAGTGGCTAAGTCTCAGACTCCTTCCTAGGGGGAGTCTGGGATTTAGTGGCTAAGTCTCAGACTCCTTCCTAGGGGGAGTCTGGGATTTAGTGGCTAAGTCTCAGACTCCTTCCTAGGGGGAGTCTGGGATTTAGTGGCTAAGTCTCAGACTCCTTCCTAGGGGGAGTCTGGGATTTAGTGGCTAAGTCTCAGACTCCTTCCTAGGGGGAGTCTGGGATTTAGTGGCTAAGTCTCAGACTCCTTCCTAGGGGGAGTCTGGGATTTAGTGGCTAAGTCTCAGACTCCTTCCTAGGGGGAGTCTGGGATTTAGTGGCTAAGTCTCAGACTCCTTCCTAGGGGGAGTCTGGGATTTAGTGGCTAAGTCTCAGACTCCTTCCTAGGGGGAGTCTGGGATTTAGTGGCTAAGTCTCAGACTCCTTCCTAGGGGGAGTCTGGGATTTAGTGGCTAAGTCTCAGACTCCTTCCTAGGGGGAGTCTGGGATTTAGTGGCTAAGTCTCAGACTCCTTCCTAGGGGGAGTCTGGGATTTAGTGGCTAAGTCTCAGACTCCTTCCTAGGGGGAGTCTGGGATTTAGTGGCTAAGTCTCAGACTCCTTCCTAGGGGGAGTCTGGGATTTAGTGGCTAAGTCTCAGACTCCTTCCTAGGGGGAGTCTGGGATTTAGTGGCTAAGTCTCAGACTCCTTCCTAGGGGGAGTCTGGGATTTAGTGGCTAAGTCTCAGACTCCTTCCTAGGGGGAGTCTGGGATTTAGTGGCTAAGTCTCAGACTCCTTCCTAGGGGGAGTCTGGGATTTAGTGGCTAAGTCTCAGACTCCTTCCTAGGGGGAGTCTGGGATTTAGTGGCTAAGTCTCAGACTCCTTCCTAGGGGGAGTCTGGGATTTAGTGGCTAAGTCTCAGACTCCTTCCTAGGGGGAGTCTGGGATTTAGTGGCTAAGTCTCAGACTCCTTCCTAGGGGGAGTCTGGGATTTAGTGGCTAAGTCTCAGACTCCTTCCTAGGGGGAGTCTGGGATTTAGTGGCTAAGTCTCAGACTCCTTCCTAGGGGGAGTCTGGGATTTAGTGGCTAAGTCTCAGACTCCTTCCTAGGGGGAGTCTGGGATTTAGTGGCTAAGTCTCAGACTCCTTCCTAGGGGGAGTCTGGGATTTAGTGGCTAAGTCTCAGACTCCTTCCTAGGGGGAGTCTGGGATTTAGTGGCTAAGTCTCAGACTCCTTCCTAGGGGGAGTCTGGGATTTAGTGGCTAAGTCTCAGACTCCTTCCTAGGGGGAGTCTGGGATTTAGTGGCTAAGTCTCAGACTCCTTCCTAGGGGGAGTCTGGGATTTAGTGGCTAAGTCTCAGACTCCTTCCTAGGGGGAGTCTGGGATTTAGTGGCTAAGTCTCAGACTCCTTCCTAGGGGGAGTCTGGGATTTAGTGGCTAAGTCTCAGACTCCTTCCTAGGGGGAGTCTGGGATTTAGTGGCTAAGTCTCAGACTCCTTCCTAGGGGGAGTCTGGGATTTAGTGGCTAAGTCTCAGACTCCTTCCTAGGGGGAGTCTGGGATTTAGTGGCTAAGTCTCAGACTCCTTCCTAGGGGGAGTCTGGGATTTAGTGGCTAAGTCTCAGACTCCTTCCTAGGGGGAGTCTGGGATTTAGTGGCTAAGTCTCAGACTCCTTCCTAGGGGGAGTCTGGGATTTAGTGGCTAAGTCTCAGACTCCTTCCTAGGGGGAGTCTGGGATTTAGTGGCTAAGTCTCAGACTCCTTCCTAGGGGGAGTCTGGGATTTAGTGGCTAAGTCTCAGACTCCTTCCTAGGGGGAGTCTGGGATTTAGTGGCTAAGTCTCAGACTCCTTCCTAGGGGGAGTCTGGGATTTAGTGGCTAAGTCTCAGACTCCTTCCTAGGGGGAGTCTGGGATTTAGTGGCTAAGTCTCAGACTCCTTCCTAGGGGGAGTCTGGGATTTAGTGGCTAAGTCTCAGACTCCTTCCTAGGGGGAGTCTGGGATTTAGTGGCTAAGTCTCAGACTCCTTCCTAGGGGGAGTCTGGGATTTAGTGGCTAAGTCTCAGACTCCTTCCTAGGGGGAGTCTGGGATTTAGTGGCTAAGTCTCAGACTCCTTCCTAGGGGGAGTCTGGGATTTAGTGGCTAAGTCTCAGACTCCTTCCTAGGGGGAGTCTGGGATTTAGTGGCTAAGTCTCAGACTCCTTCCTAGGGGGAGTCTGGGATTTAGTGGCTAAGTCTCAGACTCCTTCCTAGGGGGAGTCTGGGATTTAGTGGCTAAGTCTCAGACTCCTTCCTAGGGGGAGTCTGGGATTTAGTGGCTAAGTCTCAGACTCCTTCCTAGGGGGAGTCTGGGATTTAGTGGCTAAGTCTCAGACTCCTTCCTAGGGGGAGTCTGGGATTTAGTGGCTAAGTCTCAGACTCCTTCCTAGGGGGAGTCTGGGATTTAGTGGCTAAGTCTCAGACTCCTTCCTAGGGGGAGTCTGGGATTTAGTGGCTAAGTCTCAGACTCCTTCCTAGGGGGAGTCTGGGATTTAGTGGCTAAGTCTCAGACTCCTTCCTAGGGGGAGTCTGGGATTTAGTGGCTAAGTCTCAGACTCCTTCCTAGGGGGTGTGGGGGATTTAGTGGCTAAGTCTCAGACTCCTTCCTAGGGGGAGTCTGGGATTTAGTGGCTAAGTCTCAGACTCCTTCCTAGGGGGAGTCTGGGATTTAGTGGCTAAGTCTCAGACTCCTTCCTAGGGGGAGTCTGGGATTTAGTGGCTAAGTCTCAGACTCCTTCCTAGGGGGAGTCTGGGATTTAGTGGCTAAGTCTCAGACTCCTTCCTAGGGGGAGTCTGGGATTTAGTGGCTAAGTCTCAGACTCCTTCCTAGGGGGAGTCTGGGATTTAGTGGCTAAGGTTCAGACTCCTTCCTAGGGGGAGTCTGGGATTTAGTGGCTAAGTCTCAGACTCCTTCCTAGGGGGAGTCTGGGATTTAGTGGCTAAGTCTCAGACTCCTTCCTAGGGGGAGTCTGGGATTTAGTGGCTAAGTCTCAGACTCCTTCCTAGGGGGAGTCTGGGATTTAGTGGCTAAGTCTCAGACTCCTTCCTAGGGGGAGTCTGGGATTTAGTGGCTAAGTCTCAGACTCCTTCCTAGGGGGAGTCTGGGATTTAGTGGCTAAGTCTCAGACTCCTTCCTAGGGGGAGTCTGGGATTTAGTGGCTAAGTCTCAGACTCCTTCCTAGGGGGAGTCTGGGATTTAGTGGCTAAGTCTCAGACTCCTTCCTAGGGGGAGTCTGGGATTTAGTGGCTAAGTCTCAGACTCCTTCCTAGGGGGAGTCTGGGATTTAGTGGCTAAGTCTCAGACTCCTTCCTAGGGGGAGTCTGGGATTTAGTGGCTAAGTCTCAGACTCCTTCCTAGGGGGAGTCTGGGATTTAGTGGCTAAGTCTCAGACTCCTTCCTAGGGGGAGTCTGGGATTTAGTGGCTAAGTCTCAGACTCCTTCCTAGGGGGAGTCTGGGATTTAGTGGCTAAGTCTCAGACTCCTTCCTAGGGGGAGTCTGGGATTTAGTGGCTAAGTCTCAGACTCCTTCCTAGTGGAATACTGGGAATTAGTGGATAAGTGTCAGACTCCTTCCTAGGGGAGTCTGGGATTTAGTGGCTAAGTCTCAGACTCCTTCCTAGGGGGAGTCTGGGATTTAGTGGCTAAGTCTCAGACTCCTTCCTAGGGGGAGTCTGGGATTTAGTGGCTAAGTCTCAGACTCCTTCCTAGGGGGAGTCTGGGATTTAGTGGCTAAGTCTCAGACTCCTTCCTAGGGGGAGTCTGGGATTTAGTGGCTAAGTCTCAGACTCCTTCCTAGGGGGAGTCTGGGATTTAGTGGCTAAGTCTCAGACTCCTTCCTAGGGGGAGTCTGGGATTTAGTGGCTAAGTCTCAGACTCCTTCCTAGGGGGAGTCTGGGATTTAGTGGCTAAGTCTCAGACTCCTTCCTAGGGGGAGTCTGGGATTTAGTGGCTAAGTCTCAGACTCCTTCCTAGGGGGAGTCTGGGATTTAGTGGCTAAGTCTCAGACTCCTTCCTAGGGGGAGTCTGGGATTTAGTGGCTAAGTCTCAGACTCCTTCCTAGGGGGAGTCTGGGATTTAGTGGCTAAGTCTCAGACTCCTTCCTAGGGGGAG
>NC_090876.1:4407084-4409584 GCF_036669935.1 Montipora foliosa
ACATATTGCGTATTTTACAGATTGACAGCGCCATACATTGCGTTGCGTATTTTACAACAAGCCAAACATCGTAATCAAATAGAATAGATAATTTTACAATTGATAAAATGACCCTAACGTGCAATTAAACATTTTTACAAACGTTTCTTGAACTTATTAACATTATCAGCGTCTAAGAAATTATTCGGCCAAGCATTTCTAGCTGTCAATATATCTATTCAAAAAAGAATACTATTTGTTCGTCCATATCTTACGTTTATTAGGGAGCTTGAACGAAACGAGGACGACGACGGCTACAAGGACTTCATTTAAAAATACAAGTTCGCGTTATTCATATCACTGCGAAACTCTTTCTTGTCATTTCCCGTTAAAAATGCGTAGTAACTGTCCAGGAATTAAACTGGTATGAGTGGGTTGGAAGCGTAGAGAGAGAACTGAAAATTTATCGTCATGTGCTAACGTCCTCCACAAAACTTAAAAGTTGAATTTGGTCACTTCACGTAGTCATTATGGAGTTTAAGAAACCACGACGGCTACGGGGACGAAAACGTCACTTCAAAATATGTTCAAAAATGCGTGCCGCACGTGCAGCACGATCATTTTTGTTCTTTCAACCAATATTACTGCTTTTTGGGGTTGTCGATGCCGAAGCCGTTGTCGTTTCTTAAACTCCCTGTTTAGGAGATGACGGCAAAGAAATGTACCAAAATGTAAAACGCACGTGCAGAGCGTGCAGAGCCACTGTTTTTGCTCACTAAAGTTATTGTTTTGTAGCGTCGTCGTTGCTGTCGGCGTCGTCGTTTCGTAAGCTCCCTATTAGAGGATCTAGTACGGCCGTTAGAAAAGGATGGATTATTTTCCAAGTTAACTTCACGTGGGTCACACGCCTGCGGGTCGTGAATATGTCGGTCACAGGCAAACATACCGGAAAATTTCCCATGGATAACTTACAATGCCAGACCAATTGTTTAGTAACCATTGACGTAAAAAATGAATTGCAATTTCTACGCAAAAACGCTCCATTCAACGGCGCTAAATGTTACGTTTGAGCCATATTTTAGTACGACTAAAACTAAATTTTAGTGACTGGAAACCAGCTAAAAATACCTTTCAATGGAACATTTCGGGTATCTACGCTACGCTAATGCTGGGACGTTTTCTGAACGTTTCAGGAAATGAGAAACATCGCGTTGCAAATAGCAGTTTGATGAGATTATGTTACTTCTTTCACCGTCATCCGCCAGCCATGGTAAAGTGCTGTCGGTATTTAAGTCTAAGCACCCATTTCAAATAGCGCTGATAAACAGTCTAAGCACCCATTTAAAAACGGTTAGCTTTCAATAACTGTGATTTAGGTTTAGTCTGCAGTCTGCGGTCTGACAGCTCCCAAGTCTTAAAGAATGAGATGCCGGAAATGGCGCCATAGGCACAAGTGTCGTGTGTTTCTTTTGCCGGAGGGCCAAAAACTTTTAGAGGGATCCGGGGGCATGCTCCCCCGGAAAATGTTTGGAATTTGAACGTCTCAAGTCGCTGGAATTCGCCATTTTGGTTTTTTCATGCTACTTGCTAAGAGAGCCCATGTTGTCATGGTCAGCATGAGCTAACATATCGGCCTAGACGTCGTATATTAACGGGTGAAACTCCTGCAGAAACAAAAAAATGGTCGCACCCGAACAGATAGAGCATTGGCCGAAGTTCTGTGTCATTGAGGGAACGAATTCAGAATTCGTGAGCAATCCTGAAAGCTTAAAAGGTAGAGTAACATATGCGGGTAACATATGCGGGTGACAATACAGGCGACATAGAATCAAGACTTAACCATGATCTAGAAAATGTTAAAAAATGGTTGATAGCAAACAAACTTACCCTGAACATGACAAAAACCGAATTTATGCTGATTGGATCAAGGCAGAGGTTGTATGCTCTCACAAATCCTCCAATTCCCGAGATTAATGGTGCTCCTATCACTCAAGTTTCTGTTGCTAAATCCCTGGGCGTGCTTATTGATAATAATCTTAACTGGAGTAGCCATGTCGATAAACTGACAAAGAAAGTAGCTTCTGGAATTGGAGCCCTCAAACGTATAAGGCATCTCGTTCCTCAGACGACATTGCGCTCTATTTATCACGCTTTACTTCACCGCACTTTGACTACTGCAATGTCGTCTGGGGAAACTGTGGTATCACGTTACATGACAAATTACAAAAACTGCAAAATAGAGCAGCCAGAGTTTTGACCTTCTCTAATTTTGATGCAAATGCTAGCGAGCTATTCAAAATTTTAGGCTGGAAAAATCTAGTTAGCCAGCAACAAATTGGGCTGGCCACAATGGTCTATAAGTGTCTTCAGGGGCTAGCACCGGAATATCTATGTTCTAAATTTACAAACCGCGAATCTGTTTATAGTTTAAGAGAAAGCTTAATGTTCCGTTTCCGCGGACAAATTATTATAGAAACAGCTTCAGCTATAGAGGTGCTACTGTCTGGAATAGCTTACCCCT
>NC_090876.1:4412084-4414584 GCF_036669935.1 Montipora foliosa
TTAACTTGAAATATACGCTCCTCTATAATAAACGCCTCTTATCTATTTGGCACCCACCGTTACACCACAAACATTCAATACTCCCCCCGGGCGTTCATTAGATCATTTACGGTATCAACGGAAATCATAGACGCTCTTCGCCGACTTTTTTTCTGAGAGAGCGGGCGGCTGTACACAGGCTAGAAATTGAAAGGAAAGGAAAGGAATTTTATTTAAGTGTCTAGTCGTTCTAGCGCTGGAGCGCTAATTGGGGACACCATAAACTGAAATTAACAATGAAAGTAAATCAGGTCAAATGTTGGTTTTTGAGGAGAGGGAAAACCGGAGTACCCGGAGAAAACCTGTCGGTGCAGAGTAGAGAACCAACAAACTCAACCCACATATGACGCCGAGTCTGGGAATCAAACCCGGGCCGCATTGGTGGGAGGCGAGTGGTCTCACCACTGCGCCATCCCTGCACCCCTAACCATTTCACTTATGATAGAGCCAAGTTATATTTTGAGGTGACGTTTTCGTCGACCGTGAAATGGTTAGGGTTAGCTTGCAGTTAATCGGGAGTTTTATACTAAACCACGACCGCTACGCCAACGAGTTTAAAATCTACGCCGGCGACGGTCGACGAAAACGTTACCTCAAAATATAACTTGGCTCTATCATAAGTCTTTAGCGATTATTCAGTCTCGTTCACGTACTACAATTGCCACATTCATTTCCATAAAAGGTCAAACGCAGGTATAATGGCTGGTAACCGATATCCAGTGAACCAATAAGAAAGCTAGAATTGCAAGAGGAAAAATGATCATGCTGCACGTGTGGCACGCATTTTAGCACAAAATTCTGCGCATAAGCTGCACAAAGGTCGGTTTACTCGGTACGATTTGTCTCCCGGTTTTGTCGGGCCGATAAATCATACCGTGTAAATTGTGTAAAAACGTGTCATTTTTCCTCAAAAGACCTTCCTGTTGTCCTTTTAGCATCCGCCATTTTGGAAGCTTTTTAAATTTTAAAAGTATTTATGCGCATTACTCACTCGCATACCCTTTGATTGACATGGCGGTTTCTCTCGGAGTGTCGGTCCGACTTCAAAACATCTGTTGCACTGAATCGGACCGATTTCATTTCTATGAAGCGGAGGTTCATCGGCCATCAGTGTAAACCGGCCTCAACAACGACGCGAAATCACCAAATTTGAGGTTTTGATGACAACGTAAGCATGCTTACTTATCCTTACTCATCCTTACTTATTCTCACTTATTCTGAGACGCAATACCCAAGGGCTTAGAGGTATAAATAAGTTCGTGTACCAACCTCGTGTGAGCACTACAAACTATGGCAAAAACTCATTTAAATTCACTGCTACTAAATGCTGGAATAAACTTAGAACCGCGCCTAGCGTAACTAATTTTAGGAAGAATATCAAGTCATATATATTTTAGTTTTTATTATGTCTTATTTCATTGTACATACTTTTGTTTAGTTTTATCGTAATATTATAATCTAAGCTATTGTAATTTAATATCGTTGTTATTGTGTAGTTTGCATTGTTATTTTAGATTACATTCGCAGATACTAGCATATTTCTTTGCTACTCTAAAAAAAATCCGAATCGAAATAAAGTTATGTATGTATATGTATGTATGCAACAGAGAATCCTTCATTCTTTATTTTAACTTTGAAACCGCTCGTAGCAACGTATTCTTAGGATACTTCGCCCACATTGTAACACGTGAACGAAATGGAATAATCACCAAAGAATTACAGTAGTTTAAAGTAATATTATGACGTCACATTTTCGTCAACTTCGCCGTCGTAGATCTTAAAAGCCTAGTTTTCATATGTCGGGAAAATCCCAGACAATTGGGGATTTCGCAGTTTCCCGACCATCCCAGATTTTGCCGACTAATGAAAACCATAAATCGTACACATCCCCGATAATCTGGGATGGTCGGGGACGAATCGGGAAGATAGAAAGCGTTTCTATTTTCCCGACGTGTCCCAGATATTTGCGTTCATCGGCGATCATTCCCGACATATGAAAACTCAAATTTGTACTTTCAGGGACGCCGCAGGGACGTCTGCGATGGTTTTTAGCTTGTTACCAATCCTCTAAATTGCGTGTTTCAATTTTTGGCGCATTTTCCATTTTCCGCCAAAGTCACTATCGGGAGAATCTAGAACAAGCCTCTGACGGTTTTCCGATATGTCGGCAAAATCTGGGACTGTCGGAAAACTGCGAAATCCCCGATCGTCTGGGATTTTCCCGACATATGAAAACTAGGCTTTAACCAAAAACAACGGCTACGGCAACACAACGCCACAAAGCATGGAAGAATATCATTGGTTAAAAAAGGAAAAATAATCGTGCTGCACGTGCAGCACGAATTTCCGTGCATTTTTGCATTTTTGCCGCACTCCACAAAACAACAACGTGAAATTACGGGGACAGCTATTATTAGATTTATTTTCACAGAGTTATGTCGTAGAGTTAGAGTTAAGTGTC
>NC_090876.1:4419584-4424584 GCF_036669935.1 Montipora foliosa
GGGAGAAACCGCCATGTCAATCAAAGGGTAATGCGCATAAATACTTAAAAAATTAAAGCTTCCAAAGTGGCTGATACTAAAAGGACAACGGGAAGATCTTTTGAGGAAAAATTACGCGTTTTTACACAATTTACACAGTACGATTTATCGGCCCGACAAAACCGGCCGACAAATCGTACCTTGTAAACCGGCCTTTGTGCAGCTTATGCGCAGAAATATGTGCTAAAATGCGTGCCACACGTGCAGCACGATCCTTTTTCTTCTTTTAACCAATGATATTAGGGAGTTGAAGAAACCACGACGACTACGACAACAAAAACAACGCCACAACACGATAACATCATTTGTTAAATTCTCAACCTCGGATAATGTAATTCTAGCTTTCTCATTGGTTCACTGGATCTCGGTTACCAGCCATTATACCTGCGTTTGACCTTATAAGGAAATGAATGGGGCAAATGTCGTTTCGTAAGTTCCCTAATTTATGATTTACGACGACGCTACAAAACAATAGTCACTCTTTCGCGATCATTGCATCTCGTTCACGTCGTACAATTGTGGGCGAAGTATCCTAAAAATAAATTGGGTACGAGAGGTTTCAATTTGTATCACGTTGTCGTAAAAGCCTCAAATTTGATGATTCCACGTCGTTGTTACGCAGAATACCGCAAAAATATGCGCTAAAATGCGTGCCTCACTTGCAGCAAGATTATTTTTTCTCTTTAACCCAGTGATATTATTGCTTTGTGGTCTCTTCAGTCGCCGTAGCCGTCGTCGTTGCTTAAGCTTAAGGAGCTTTAGCAACGACAACGGCCACGGCATATTGCATATTCAGTGGGCAAAAACAATAGCTTTGCACGCCCCGCACGTGCGTTTTTCATTTTTGTCCATTTCTTTGCCGTCGTCAGCAAAGCAACAACTTGAAATAACCAAGTTTGAAGTGTTATGGAGAACGTTAGCACTTGGAGATAAATTTTCATTTTCTCCCCTAAATTAAGTGCCGCTAATACCGGTTTCATTCCTGAGGGACTGCCACACCTTTGTCATATTAAAAAGCTTGGAACAGTTGCGAAGTGATCGCAAGAACGTGAGTTTATGTTTTTACAAGACGTTCTCGTTGCCGTTCCCGTCGTCGTTGCTAAAGCTCCCGAAGTTCCCTAATGAAGCGACGGCTTGAACAGAACTCAAACTCATGATTGCGCAACTGCACTGCACTCGCTCTACCATCTAAGTTATCAAGCCCGTTGGGCGGTGTCTACAAAACGAAGACCGAAGAGCCAAAAACGAAGACTTGAATCTCAACTAATTTAAGAAATGTTAAAACATGCTGAAAGGCATTGTTCGGCGCTAAAACAATAAAATCAATACGGTCTTCGTTTTGTAGAAATGCCCCACCTCAAACTACAAAACGAAGACCCTCACTAAAAGCGCTTTATTTCCACTGGGACTTTTGCCACCGAAAGAAGGTTATCCTATTTGACTTAATAGTCTCACACAAAGAACGGTGGATGTATCCCGTCACTGGTGATTGGTCAAATTGCAGGCCTTCCCGTCAAGAAACCGTGAGATACTACCACGCGGCGAAAAAGTGTGTAACTAACAAATTTACTTACTTTTCAGTGGACTACATTGAAATCCCCAATGATATTAAACATAGCCTTCGAGATTCACACAAGAAGTATCTCACGAGCGAGTTTGGGTTGACGTTCGACTAAGACCTGACACTGCGTCCCTAGCTGCGAAAATAAAGCTTTTTGCGAGGATCTTCGTTTTGTAGTTTGAGGGGGGCATTTCTACAAAACGAAGACCCTATCGATTTTATTGTTTTAGCGCCGAACAATGCGTTTTAGCACGTTTTAACGGTTCTTAAATTAATTGAGATTCAAGTTTTCGTTTTTGGGTCTCCCTTTTTGGGTCTTCAGTCTTCTGTATTCGGTCTTCGTTTTGTAGGCACCCCCCGTTGGGAGCTGGTCACTTTCAAGTTCATATTGGTTCCGGTTGCTTTAGGGAGTTAACAGTACTGTTAAATCAAGTTCTATTGTTCAGTGTTCCCCTAGGGATTCAAAACACCAGAGAGTTAACATTGGTCGCGGTCACACTTAGAGAAACGCAGTGTAACACAAGTGTTGACACTAAACCAGTGTCCACTCTCTGGTGTTTTGAATCCCTAGGGGAACACTGAACAACAGAACTTGCTTTAACACTAGTGTTAACTCCCTAATGCGACCGCAAACACTAGAGTAGTTTCAACACCAGTGTTACACTGTGATTCTCTCAAGTGTGACCGCAACCATGATCTCCAGTGATAGATGAATGTGTGAATTACATAAATGTAGTTCAAATCATAGTTAATAGAGGGGACTGGTTTTGAAGCTCGGCAAACATCAAAGGAGCAAACAAAGGATGCCAAGATTTTGGTTGGAAAGTCCACGACCGTGCAAAGTCTTTTGCTTTGCGGTCATACACTTTGCATGAATTACGTAACCAACACTTTTCTATTGGTTATTTCCTCAATACGGAGTAAATAACTATTGTGTTTTCTGCACTGTCAAGGCCAAAAAAGAGAACAAAAACCTACAACAAAGAAATTTGTCGGGTTTCATAACCATTCCCCTCTATTAACTATGTTCAAATATATGACAGCACCTCCCATTTGTGGTCCTTATCTGAGGAGACTAAAGATTGTTAGGGCGCGTTCGATTGACCGTATTCCGGAATAGGAATAAACGGAATAGAAGTTAGAAATCCTGCGTTTTTACGGAGATTCACATTTATTTAAACTTGTCAAACACCTGTTAAAATGCTATTTTAAACATATCTTTATTATTTAGATCACCTTTGTAATGTGAATGTGTGATCTGTTGACTTGAACTCAACTTAGAAATTGTTGATGAAAAGTTTAATTTTACGGAGCTGTGTTACCAAAGCATAGTTAATGCAATGGTTATGAAACTCCACAAGTCTTCTTGTTACTCTTGTCAAAACGCCAGACATAGCGTTTTAAATCATCACTCCACACATCTTTTTTCCGGTCAATTGAGCGCACCCTTAGTATTCTGTACTTTCTCAAATCCCATAAAAACGATGCCTATGCAATTTTTTTAGAGGGGGAGGGGGGGGGGGGGGGGTAAAGGAGGTGCACAATGGGATTTGAGAAAGTAGTGAATGGTTGGGTGGGAGATTAATCCTCCACCTCCCGCACTGTACTGTAGTCCAATGCACGACCAACTGAGCACATTGCTTGGACCAACACTCCGTATCTTTAGATACCTTAGGAGGACTCACTGCCATTGTACTGACATCTGCCTTTCCAGTTACAACATTCCCACTGTTCAAAAAGCGTTGGGGCAAAAGTTTCTATTTCAGTTTAGTGAGATCAAATTAATATAGACTGAATTCAGCCGCCTGAATCATTTCTTAATCTCTTCACCTACAGAAGAACAACTTCAGTATAATACAATTTTTGGCAACCTACGTTTGAAAAATCCCAAACAATTTGTCAGTACTTAGAGCCAAATTATGACCACGTTCCATACATACCCGTTCAGCATACTCAGACGCAATCTGCGAAATTTCCTCCGATTGAAGTCCAACTATTGATCCAACTTTACTGGATGATAGTGCACCCTGAAAATAAATAACACCGGTAATCATTTGATTATTGTTCACAGAAAATGAACGTTATCTACACAAATGAATCCCCTCACTGCCTTACCTCTTTTCCTTCCATAACAGAAATTCCCTTCAGCAATGATTTTAGACGTTTCTGGAACAAACAAAAATATGACAACATTGTTTGGGAAAAACTAAAACTTCGGTACGGCTACATTATGAAATTTCAAGCAATTGGATTTTTTTCAAATCAAGATAACACTAAATATAACAATTGTTCTTTATAAAATACAAAAAATAGCGGTGTGCAAAACACGTGTCAACATGTCACAGTGATTCAGATCGGAGGAGCTCATGTAGTTGTGAAGTGTCTCTGTTCGGTGGTAGATCGAGCTAGAGTATCCACCAGAGACGGATTTAAACTAGTAGCAACCATATGCAACCCTAGCTGTCAGCATTTTACACGAGTACAATACCTAGCTGCTCCACCACACATTCATCTTCTTCACTTGCCAATTCTGCATGACTTCATTCTTCCAGGGATGGCTGCCACCGCAGCCTTTTTCTTCTCAACTTGTTCCTTTTCCTAAGGAAAAAGGAAGTAATAACAATGGCATTTACATGTATATACATTCTCATCACATTCTCGGCATTTACATGTATATACATTCTCGTGGTATATACATATCTCTACTGGCTGCAACAGAGAGAATACAGAGACTAGTACAATGACTACCGCTTCAGTTTTCATTTATCCTTCATCCTACTTTCACTGCCTGTGGGTTCTATTCTACATTTGCAACTGAGCAGCTCCCAGGTTGCTTGACTCCCCGGCTCATCTGTAGAGCCATTTGCAGCACAATCACATGGTCATCAGCTGAAATCCTTTTTTTTCAACTGTGAAGATCGTTCGTTAAGAAAATCATGATTGTCTCTTAATTATTGACTTACTTTGTCTGTATGCTCTTTGCTAAATCCATACTGCTTGTGCAATTTTAACAAATTGAATACAAATTTAGCACAGGTAAATAAAAAAAACAATGGAAAAGAGAAAGAATGGGCTCCTACTTTGGAAGTTATGGAATGTGACTGTGTAGCCACAGATGATTTTATTTTACAAAAAAACTTAAAACAGTAATATTGTTTCAATAGACCAATTTCGATATATTAAAATTCAGTCCTAAACAAAAGGCATCATCACAAGGCTCTCTGAGGGGAATAAACTCATACAAATCCTTATATTTATTCCCCAGAGCCTCAAGATGATGCCTATTGTTTAGGACTGAACTTTTAATATATCAAAATTGGTCTATTGGTTTTAGACCATTCCAAAGAGTTAAAGATCATTGACATTCAATCAAGGTGGAAAGAGAATCTCTATCATGACC
>NC_090876.1:4432084-4452084 GCF_036669935.1 Montipora foliosa
TCACCCATTTCTCCTCTTCTTTCAATTGCTTTCTTTACCAGCCACTAGGAAAAAAAAGGTTTGAAGTAGCATGATGACTGTGACGCTGTGCTGTTGATGTGACAACCCTTTCAGGACGCAATTTATTGGGTGAATTTCAATTATTATACAGTTAATTACAGTGGTTCCACGTGTGGTTCTCTACAAATAACTATCCCATTTCCACCCTAGTTTTAGGATTAAGTCAACACTTGCTTAAGACCAGGTCACTTTGTTTAAGAAAATAACACAATGCCGGTTTCCACAGAAAGAAAATTTTTCAAACCCCATTCACTGTTTTCCGACTCAGTCATCCTTGTAAATAATGAAAATGTCCCTTAACCCATTCACACAACCCCCCCCCCCCCCCCAAAAAAAAAAAAACGTTTTCTTTGCTTTCGTTGAAAAACATGGCTGTTGATCACGTGAGTGAAAACCAAGAATAGGTTAACCTTTTAAAGGGTTTCCAAGTGGACCTAAACTGTTGGTGTTGACATGTCATAACGAAAAGTAAACTATTTCCACATTTAAGTGCCTATGAAGTGAAAAATATCTTTTGCTTTCTATTTTGGAATACCTTCTTTCGTTCCAGAGATATTCAAGTTTTTTGTTTAAAAAATGACGTCACAAAAATGGGCCATTTCCGAGTTCCTGATAGTCTTGGTTTTGAAGTGAGTCTTGGTGCTCAACTATTGTAAGGGAAGTGAGTTTGATTTGCATAAATTAGAATCTGCAACTCACTTACATTTGAATGGTTATGCACCAGGACTCGTTCTGAAACAGAGACATGCAGCAACTCGGAAATGGGCCATTGCAAATGACTCTACTGAATCACAAAATTGACAATATCTCCAGAAATATTCGATGGGTGTTGTTCAAACTTGGCAACAGTCATCTACATCAAGTAAGACTAAAAACTTTTAGTAAAATCCAACTAGTGGTCTATTATGCACACCCAATTTTGACATCCAACACCTTCATACTCTAAAATGCAAATCATAAAGCCCTGAAAATTAGATGCCGTGCTCTCAGCTTCTACCATTGGCTTTTAAACCCTTTTCTTAATGCAGGGTTTTTTGTTTAATATGAATACATGATGCAGCAGATAACCTAGTAACCTTTGTGGCTGTCTTAGTTGGTGTTTATAGAAGAATCCGCCTTACAAGAAGGGGTTTCTCTCTACTAATTAAAACATTCATTAATCAGTAGGTAGTTTTGGGGAATAGTGTGTGTGTGGATGGTGAGTTGAGGGAAAATCATAGACAAAAGTTATGGTTAGTCTGTAAAATGAGGGGGAGATGTTCACAAAGCAAACTCTCAACCCCACAATAAAGTTAACGAAAGAAACAAACTCTGTGTGAAATTAAAATTGTAATCCCAGAAACAGTCAGATAGTACATATACGAAAAACTAAATCACGTAGGGGGGATTAATAAATATTTGACCATGAAAATTATTCGTTCTTAAAAATGGGAATAATAAAGATGAAAAAATCTTTATACTAAAATCTCCGTTCTTAAAAAATATATGGAAAGAACTAAAGAAATCCCATGGAATATGAAACACCAGTTCCACGAGGCAAACCCAAAAATCCCAAGGATAAAGACAAGCTGACTGCGACACCATTAGGCTCGTAAATGGTTGCGAATCTTCAGGGGCAGAGCGCAACCGAGCAAGGGGGTTTCTAGTCCAGCGCTGGACCTCCACCCGACCCCCCCGTGCCGAGCCAAGAAAGGAAAAAGAGAAGAACAACAAGCCACAACTCTGGACAAAAACTAAGACTAAAATCCATGGACAGACTAACACGACCAAGGCTTCCAAGTCGATTAACTAAAACTAGAAAGTAACTCTTACCAAAAACACAACTCATCATATGTATCATGGACGTTCTGAAGCAAAATTATAGTTTAATTAAAAAATAAAATAAAGAAAAAAAGGATTCCTGGTTAATTACATGAAAGAAAAAGCTGGCAAAAATTTCCCTTTGCTCCAAAATTTTGCGATGTACCCTGCAAACGTCAGCCTTGCTTGGGACAAGAGAATTCAAATATGACCCAAACTGTACACATGGCCTGGGTACGAGATGTGGGAAAGAGTAGATCTGGGAACCAGTATGACAATACATGGATCCTGGAATGCCCAAAGCAATTTAAAATACTAGTACGAAATTGAAGGCTAAAAAAGGCAATGACCCAGAAAAAATTGGAAGCATAAGTGAGATTGCATAGCTTCTGATCTAGGGTGTATTGCGGCAGTAAAATCATTCGTTCTTTTAGATTATTTTTTGTTTAATATGAATACATGATGCAGCAGATAATCTAGTAACCTTTGTGGCTGTCTTAGTTGGTGTTAATAGAAGAATCCGCCTTACAAGAAGGGGTTTCTCTCTACTAATTAAAACATTCATTAATCAGTAGGTAGTTTTGGGGAATAGTGTGTGTGTGGATGGTGAGTTGAGGGAAAATCATAGACAAAAGTTATGGTCAGTCTGTAAAATGAGGGGGAGATGTTCACAACGCAAACTCTCAACCCCACAATAAAGTTAACGAAAGAAACAAACTCTGTGTGAAATTAAAATTTTAATTTCAAAAACAACCAGAAGTACAAGAGTGTATTAAAAGGGAGGAACTTTCTAAGACAAAGCTTGGATAAAAAATAAATGGATAAGGGAACATAATTAGAGAAAATTGAATGAAAGTTAAAAATAAGTAATAAAAAATGAATAGGAAAAAAAAGAAATTTAACTGTAGACAGAGAAAGTAACCAAAATTAAAGATGTACAAAATCCTTTACAATATAAGATTTTTCGTTCTTAAAAAATGGATGAAAGCAGATCAATCCCATTACCTAGACAACTGAAAAAATGGTAATACTCTACCTCTACATGCATAAATTCAGTTCTTGCAAAATCCTTCTCATCAAAATACACGCTTGTGGCAACTTGACAACTTAATATACTAATTTTACAAGCCAAAATATTGTAAGTTACACTCACCAGTTGGACTTTTTTTATCCTTGAGTAGTTTGTCGAATGTGTATAGGATCTGGTAAGTTCTTTGTTACTCACTTATGCCTAGGATTGACCCAGATGCACACCCAATTTTGACATCCAACACCTTCATACTCTAAAATGCAAATCATAAAGCCCTGAAAATTAGATGCCGTACACTCTGCTTCTACCATTGGCTTTTAAACCCTTTTCTTAATGCAGGGTTTTCAATAACTTTTCAAGCATATGCTTTGGGGCTAATCAAGGTAAGAAGCTGTCACTCTTGTCTTTTTAATACAAAAGTTTGAGTGAAAATCTGACAAACAGACTGCAATATACCGTCAATGACCGGCTTCCAAGGAAACTCCAGCTTAATGAATATATTTGTTGTGCAATGGTTAAGGAGTAAATAGTTATCATTATGATTGAAGTTACAAGGCATAACAGGACACACACACTTTTCTGCGCAGTACTTCTGTTTTAGTTTTCAGTTGCCGTTGACATTGTAATAAAATGTTAATTGAACTGATGCATACTTCAATTAATATTTAGCCAATACCAAATGAGTAGGAGATCTGTAAAAACTGGGCATTTACAGTCACTGTGGCAAAATCTGAAAAGCCTCTTTCCGAAGAGCCTCTCTGGGATATTACTTGACCAGTCAAGTATGTACGTCCCAATCTGTAGCATCAGAACCCCTCTCTAGTTGTTATTCTTATGAAGCATGCACTCACAGCTTTGCTGCTAGTCAGCCAAGTCTTGACAACATTACCCACAACAAGAGCCCACAATCTGGAGCATACAACTCCCATGCTAGAACTATGTCACCAGTATTTAAAGGACACCAGGCCATTTTTAGATGAGCTTTTTAGTACCTTTCATATCTCAGAAGATTGGCTGGAAAGATATTTTTTAGCTGAGATTTCAATCTTCACGTAAACAGCTGATCAGGACTGTAAAAATGCTAAAACAAATGAATCAAAATTGTATTCTTCTGGTTACTGTGGACTTCTCTCCATACTGGGCGAGGTAAGGGCAAACACCTCTAGTAAACATGATGTCTAAAGTAATATCTTAAAATTTCTTACTATCTCAGCAACTCCAAATATCACAACAATGTCCAAGTTGGAGAGTTTAACCTGTAAGTAAAAGAACAGGATCATTGAGAATCATATCCTCTTGGGATGTACCAAAGAAATACCACTGACTTGTTGGCTCAAGAATAAATTATTGAAAGAGAATCACACTACCCCTTAACGTACCAAGCCTCATCAAAACAAACGAAAACCATCCTCCCTTTGTAATTTAAATGTGCAATTGCTTGGACAAATAAAGATGAAATAAAGATGTAAAAGTTAAGCTGACGTGTCACGCGTGACCTGAATCGTTAGAAATTTGAACTGCATGCGTGCCAGTTTTGAACTTTGTCCTTGAGATTCTGAATTCCCATGGATATTTTCCTTGATGTATCAAAAATTCCTAGTTATGAACTTTCCCTTCTTTATAAAATAAACGGTGATTGAAAAGTGAAAACTATTTCTTGAAAACATTTGATGAATTGTTCAGTTATTGTGCATTTTTCATACAGCAACTTTCAGAAAAATCTCCCATATTCCATTCAAGTCTCAGAAGCTCCAAAGATTATTTCAGTCTTGTGGATACTGGTCTCGTCCAAAAGAACTTAATAACAGAACAAGTTACAGAACACACAAAGCCAATCCTCTTTTCACTGCGAAGATGACACTACGTGTATTATTTTCATTACTACTTTTTATTTATTCCAAATGGTCTGGATAGCACAAGTGTCACTAATATTTTTAAAAATACAACCACACTTTTGAGTTTAAGGAACATGTTTCGATGTTTCGATGTTTCAAACATCATCTTCAGCCATAGTGATTGTAACATTCAGCCTTCTCAAAACCGGCCGGTCAACGGCTCAATGACCCACCTCCTCAGAAAGTTTGGCCGTCTCCTTCCAGTCAGAAACGTCTTATTTTGATTACGACAGGTGAGACAGAAAAAAAAACAGACAACACAATTTTAGCTGTAAAGTAAAGTCACTGGAGAAGATATAGAGGCTTGACTTTAAAAATGCTTGTTTAACATTCAAATTCTCTTCCACAATATTTTTTTTGCGTGGTGCACGTGAAATGTTTATTTAGCTAACATTCCAGTATTTCTTATCAGACACCATGCAAGTGTCAATTCCACGTGTGAAATTTTGTCACTTTAGATCCCCCAGATTTCACTAAATTGCATCTGTGAGTGTCTAAATTTCAAAAATTTCCTACGGGAACATGCCTAGCTTGCACATTTTGGGCACTCGCTTGGTGGTCACCCCAAAACGCAGACTGTGGACTGTGCAGACCGTGCAGACCAGGGGGAAAATATGGCGTTACCCTCACTATTATTGACAGCTAACCCTAAACAGGCTACCCTGAATGTTATTTAGGCCTAATTCAGGCTAATCGAATTTTCATTTTACAGACGGTCTGCACAGTCTGCAGTCTGCATTTTTCAGTGGCCCCTCGCTTGGGTGCCTTTGGCACCAAAACCGTCTCCACTTTCCTTATAACCTGCTCCCCAAAAACATTTTGAGGAGGCTGAACATTGAAATTTTTACAAGATAATTCGTATATACATGTAATTAATATATAACTATCAATACAATGATTCTTTGTAGATTAAATGTTCGTTACAAGTTGAAGTACATGTAGATAAAATTCAAATGAACCAACAATATTACAGATGATACAACTGACATAACGGTAAAAGTTTAAAAGTGTAATGCTAAACTGACATGATCAACTTGTTTGTTGAGTTCGGGTTTCAAGCGCTCAATATGGAAGCTCTCCTTGATTTTGAGTTGATAAAAAGAAGAAGCATTATCAATAATTTTGAAGCAAGAAACATCACAATTATCCTGACAATTTTTAGAAAGTTAAGATGCTTGAAAATACATATAACAAAGCCGCAATTAACATTCGGCTATAGGCACGCTCTTAAGTTTTTTTTTATGCTCATCTGTTGTCCTGCAATCTTTGTTTTCACCCTGACTTTGGCACTGCTGGAATGCAAAAAATCATTGGCACTGAAAGACCTGCTTCGCCCACTATTATGAATAACTATTATTGTCTCATAGGGTTATTTACAAAATTTTAGGTTATGATGCAAGACCTTAGTTTACTGGCCTAATAAAAAATCTTACAAAATCAGACCATTTGTATTTGTGAAAGCAAAGGCAACAGATTATGTCTGAGATATTCTTTACGCTCAGTTTTTGTGCAGTCAGGAAACACGAACTGCCGCTCAGCAGATTTGGCACATGAAATGTGACATTAAAATGTGTTGCATAAATGCTTCATTATTTTAACATCTACATTGCTGAGTGATGGTTAAATATAGGAACTTCCGCTATAGCCAGCCAGTTTCTAGATGATGACCACTTTAATGCCTGGAGTTAAGAGCATGTCTCACCTTCCACAAGTCATCTCTGGAAAATCATTGTCCTTCTTATGGAGTCCTTGTAGTCTTGCCTGCAGTTTTGAATACCAAACCAGCCAATGATTTAGTTTATACCCATGACGTTGGTAACCATGTCTAGCAGCGGCAAATACCTGCCAGAGAGCCAAAATCAAAGTTGATTGACAGGCAGTCCAAGAGCTAAGAATAGTCTTACCTACTCTGAGCAAGAGGCTTTAAAGTTGTACCAGCTTCAAAACAAAAACACGTAACGCAGTAACAGGATGTGCAAACAGACACAACCACGATTTTGGCAATAGAACAATATGCCATGTTCTTATGTGCAGAACTTACTGTAGCACATATCTGAACAAAACTACATCAAAGTACATACTAATTACTAATGATAAAATGATCATTGATAGTTTTGCAGTCATTTCGTGACCAAATCATGAGAAATTCAAGTAAAAAGGCCCATTTCATCATCATCATCATTATACTTTTATTCATTGGTGAGTAGGCTCTTCGCATGACCGTGTCACATGACCTTGTCAATTATAAAAAAAAATGGTCGTGGTACAAAACACATGCCAAAAATGGAAAGAGCATGATTCAGGCCATTGACGTCAAAGTGCGTGATTTTAGAGCGGTTTAAACTTTGAAAATTGTAAAAGAATTGAGTGCTGGAGGCAAAGTTTGCCATCCAGCAGCTGTTTTCCGTATAAATCTCCCTTAAGCTTAAGTTTTTAAGCATTAAAATCAATGTAAAATCTCTCGCCTAAATGTCAGCACTTGGCCTCAAAATTGACATTCTCACTAATTTCATCACGTTTCTTCTATTTCTGGCGTCTGGCATCTTTTTTGTACCACAACAACTTGTTTTTAGGATTCAGGCCCCATCCACACATATCCAGACATTTTTGAATCTGCATTTTTTTCTTTCCGGATTCGCCTTCTGTTCACACATATCTGGTGAATTTGCTGGCAAATCTGGAAGTTTTTGAATACACTCTCCAGAATGGAAATTTTTTAATCCGCTGTGAATCCAACTGTGTGGACGCTAAATTTATCCAGAATTTTTTAATTCGGATGATGTAACAAGATCGAGCCCAGTTCCTTTCTCAAGATTACTGTCGCCTTGAGGAGTCCTGAGTCCAGATAGGCGTGGACAGGAAAATTTGATTTGAATTCGCTACGTGTGGATGGGAATATTTTTTAATCCGGAAAATAAAAGTTGCAGATTCAAAAATATCAGGATAAGTGTGGACAGGCTTCACACAAGGGTCACCGTTCTCACGTGACACGATCACGCAAAGGGCCTATTATTACCCCTTCAACGTATGGAATGATAAACGAGTTTTAAACTAAAACTTGCCACTCTCCCATGGCCACTGCCCAAATCCACCATCGTCGATCGTTGCCTTTTAGAGGTTTTTGCCGGTTTTGTAATATTAGCAACTTGTCTCTCTGTCGCTGGCACATAAGAAAGGAAAAATTTTCTCAGAGCTTGCGTGACAAACGGTACATTGACAAGAACAATTCCAAGTGCTGTGCCTCCTGTGATTCCAACAACTACTTTGCCAAATTTGCTTGATTTCTTGGGGATCTTGTTGTCTTCTTGGAGCTCTATAAGATGGCTCTCGGAGTCCATTCCTCTAAAGAACACAGGACTGTTCAATTTGCACAATTAAGGGCAAATAAAATAAAGAGGACTCCAAAGTATCGAAAAGAAACACGAGAAAGGAACGTTTTTGCTCTTTTGTGGAAAGTTCCCATTCCATTTAAGCCGCGATAACCTTTCTCAAGAATTCGCTTGTTGATTCTTCTGCAACTCAACTGCAATGGTGAGTCAGTGGCTTCTTCTGACTCGTGTACGGGTGGGGAAGGGATTTGTGTTCGCGAATGATTTTTGCGTGAAAAACATAAGGTCATAAAAATCCGGAGTAGATTGCAGAATCCGGCCGAAAACAAAACCGAAGATTAAAAAAAACCCACGAGATTCCTGCGTTTTCCGCTGTAAAGTCACAACTTTGCCTAACGTGGGTGGCGTAATAGTGTTACAACACAGCCTCGCTTGCATGATAAGAAGTATTGTTGAGGGAGGAAGTGAACCGGTGTAAACCAGAGCTGGTGTTGTTGAAAGTTCACGCTCCTTCGCGTTATTGGGCTGTATTCAAGTTAATCATCGGGTGAAAATAGCAAAAGCAATAAATTACTAAAGGTGGAGTTTCTTTCCGGTTTTTAGAATTTTTAAATGAACAATTTTCAGGGGAGTAGGACTCAAAACACAGGAGAGTGATCACCAAGAATGGGGAGCATAGCGTGACAGGACAAAGACAATTCATGCAAACACAAAAAACTTCATCTCAAAAGTTTAATTAAACCAGAACTACTTTTACAAATGTTACAAACTATTACTTACAAACAATTTCAAGCATGCATTATGAGAAATCTTCTGTTACATATTGATAATAGAGTTTTACAATGCAATTAAAAAACCAAAGTTGAAATATTATTTACAAACTGTCCAAATATTTTGTGCTCTACCCCGAAGGGTCTTTTTTTTTTTTGGATCTACTTTTTTTACTACCTATAACACTACGTTGTAGTGTGGTTACTAGTATTTAAAATTTTTCATTAACTAAAAAAATGTGAAAGTTGTGAAAGTTAGGATCCAAATTTCACCTCAACTTTCCTGATTGGTTCATTTCATTCAAGAATTGGACCTCTTAGAAAACAAGACATTTTCTTTATCTTTTTTGTGATTGGTTAATTGAACAACAAAACTCCTTTTTGATTGGTTCATTTGGATCCGTAGATGACATCAGCAAAGTAGTTGAATATCAACTCAGCATTTTTTTTTTTTGCACCAAAGCCAATATTTACAAGAAAAATATACTCGATTGGCGCCTTTGAAACACGATCCTGTGCTATCAGTTTACAATGGACTTAAAAGACGTACAACTAAAAGAATGGAACTAAAGAAATTATCAGTACAAATTCAAGTCACTTAAGCATTGAATAATCAAAGGTTCATTGGGAAGAAGTGCAAGGAGCTGAGCTTTGAAATGTTTTACACAGAGACCATGGACACTTCAAAAAAGTTGTTTGGTTTACGAAATAGTTGGACATTTTGTCTTTGTAAAGCTATTTTTGGTAAGCTGGATTTTAAATGAAATCGCTTGTATGTCACAGTGTAATAAACTAAATTTACTGTCAAATTTGTTTGACTTTGTTGCTCTTGTATTGTTCATTCATCTGTTATGTTTGAACCTATAATAATTTTGTTATTTAAAAAGGCTTTCACGAATCCATGGTCCCTTTATATTCAAAGGGTTGAAATATTTAAACCTTCAGTTTTTCTCGTACTGATTTAGTAACCGTCCTAACTTCAAACTTTCAATTTCGTAAGCTAAAAAACGTCGAAATGAAACGACTGCGTGTTTTTAGGGTTTAAGTTTATTCAAACACAAACTATGCAATTAATATGCTCCACTGATTTACGAAAGGCGGCTTTATTAGTAATATTGTTACCCATGAGGTTTAAGATCTTTAGTTTGCAATTACTGTGCTTTAGTGCTGCTGATAAATGCTCGGCTGCTTCATCAGTTAACTTGTTAATCCCGAGGTTTAAGCTGTTTAGTTTGCAATTACTGTGCTTTAGTGCTGCTGATAAATACTCGGCTGCTTCATCAGTTAACTTGTTATCCCTGAGGTCTAAGCTGTTTAGTTTGCATCCAGTATTGACAAGAAACTTTTGCACTTCTTTTGCACCCAATGAACCAAGATTATTAATCGCCAAATTCATACTCAAAACTCCCGAAGCATTTCCTAAGAAATGCGAGACAGCAGCAAAGTCAAAAGGCCCGAGTGAACAGCCACTAAAATATACGGCGTTAAAGCCAATTTGCTTAATTTTGTTTTGTAACACTGCCTGCTGTTTTTCATCATCAATCTCGTACAAACACTTACATAAGTTCAGTGCTAGTTCTTTGTCAATTATAGCTGGCCAACAGGTCAGTCTTTTTGTCCCTGGTAACGAGTCATCATCCATCAGTTGCCATTCGAAGTTCTCCTCAGTCGACATTGGAAGCAGTTTGATAAAAATGTCGCTGTTTGAGCTCTCTGTTTCTGGATCAGGCTCGAGTAATCCAGCCATAAACTGCAGCACCATTTGCCATGCACCATCTTTAATGTGTTCTGACACAAAGTTTTCGAGTTCCCTTTTATTCAAGGACTCCACAACATTTTTTGCAGCGAAGAATTCTTGCAGTGTCAAATGTGTAAAGCAATATTGGGCTTTCGGCGGCTCATTAAAACGGGATTTGGCGTCTGGCAATCTGTGAAGAAGTCCACAATCTTCCAAACCACTGACTTCGCTTGACTCAAACAGCAATCTTCCTTGTTTTACTCCCTCAAAAGCAATTTCTCCCAGTCTCTTGAAAATTTCTTTGTGATCATTTGGGAGCTTGTTAAACGGCAAGTACATGTAATCTTTGAGATTACCTTGAGCGTTGCTTGGCCGATTGTGTTTAAAAAAGAAAATCTTTACAACCATCGTGTAAATATCAGTCATTCTTGTCGGCAGGGTGTGTGCTGTATCAGTGAGACTGAAAATTTCCATAAGACAAGAACAAATAAGAAAACAGTTCACTGGGATGTAGCACAATGAAAACAGGTTCATGTTCGACTTAATGTGTCCCCAAAGTTTGTCCTTTGCGTCGCGAACTCCTTGTGTAAACTTTTCGACATAGTCTTCAACCTTTTCGGACGTAAATCCAAGGATTTCGACTGTTCTATCAAAGTTCACATCTTCAACACAGGTCACTGCCGTTGGTCTTGTTGTTGTGACTATGTTTAGACCACGAAGAAGTTGTCCTCCCGCTAGTTTGTTAAACAAAGCGGAAACAGGCATCTTCTCCTCCAAGCCATTTTTGTAACATGTGTGGTCTTTTCCAGCGATATCCTCTTTCGCAGAATATTCATCGACTCCGTCAAAAATAAAAAGAACTCGGCTTGGGTAGTTAATGACGAAATCCCACACTGCTCCATCTAACTGCTCCACTGTTTCTGCTTCAGCCAACAGTTCACGGAGACTAAGCAATGGATTGCTTGTAAAGCGCCTGAATTTCAGGAGGAACACAACAACAATGTGTTTTTTGTCATCTTGATCTCCATTAAAGGCTTCACCAGATGCCCACATTCGAAGGATTTTAGTGCTTAGCAATGTCTTTCCTATGCCAGGACGTCCAACAACAAGGACATTCTTGTGTTGTTTGTCAATGAGATCGTCTGGCGTGGCGTACAGACAGTCCTTAGAATTGGGCGGGTATTGTTTGAGCTGCTCGCTTCTGTTTTGCGCGAAGACATGAAAAGCTCTGCCTTCATGGATTGCCACATTGACATAAATTTGATCAGTTTTTAGATTATTGGGTTTTGGGCCTTCGCCTGGCTTCCGTCGAAAAGGTTGCTTCAAGTCATGGAGTTGCTCCGTGGAATTTAAGCAATCATCCTTCATTTTTTTAATGGCTTCTGTCAGTACAAGTTGCTCTCGAGCGAGTTCTTCCGCTTCACCCGTATTCAGTGATGAAGGAGCATTTTGGACAGTGACGGCTTCCTGCACTGCAGGTTGACAACCACTTTCTACCTCAGTTAACGGTATTTCTCCTGGAGGTGTTTCCTGTTGTTGATCCGAGTTCGATCTCAAATGATCAGCATAAAACTGTCGATTGTCCATAAAAGTTCTTCCTTTCTTAGCTCGTGATAAGATCCAGACAATCTCCACTAAAGCAAAAAATGCGAAAATGCCGTTAACGACTGTCACAGCATTGATCCAGAAAGTCTTATTCGCTGCTCTCTGACTGAAACATTTGTAAAGTGTTGATTGTGTCTGGTTCGTAGATAGATCCCCCGAATCATTACCTTTTTCAACACGACAGGTAAAATCTGTGGGAAAGTGCCCGGGATAAAATAGGTCGGTTTCCAGGAAGACAATGAAAATGATTCCCAGAGCAAATTTTGCGGCAAGTTGAGATAAATACGAGACGAAAAGCCGACGCCTTCGGCTTGGATTCCTCCGCTCTCCTTCGGCATCTTGGTGACCGCCCTCGAGTCTATTAACTGTTGACTTGACGTACTGCGAGTATACGAGGGAAACAATGGAAATCGCGGAGAAATTAACAATGATGAAGGCGTAGGGAGGAATGCCGAGTTTGTTGATTTTCTTTTGGTACTGGTCGAAGCACTTTCTTCGGATGAAATCCTTGTCGCTGCCGGTTTTCACAACGCAGCCAAAGTCGAACCTGGGTTCACTGATTTCCAACTCTGAAAATATCCCAGTCGCTGCCAAACCAACAAAAATCCAAAGTAAGACTGCTACAAAACTAAGGCTGTTAAAAGTTTTGGGAGTTAACGCCTCTCTTAAATCCATTTCGATCGTGTTTGATCGTTTCGAGTTTGCTTCTCATCTGGGTGTGGTGTAGAAGTGGCGTCGTTATAAGGCCAAGATTGACAGCAAAGGATTTAATTAATCTTTCTAAATAAGGCATGGCTTGCCACTCAGTCACTTCATAACAGATGTCCAATGACCCGCACTGACCTCACTGGGAGCTAAAAACAAAACTAGTTGCAAAGGCGTCAGTCATGAAAGATCTTTGGAACAAAATCAGTAGTGGGTTATTTTGAAAGTGAAAATAACTAATACTAGTAGTAATCAAAGATTAGGAGTGCGTTCTCCGCCTGTGATAATAGTTGTCTGTTGCTGAAATCATTACTGTGAACGGCGGAGGTGTTACAGACATATAACATACTTGCTTTAATGATGAAATGGTATATGAAATGGATCATATATGAACTGCGGATAGGAAATCAAGTGAAGCTATGATCTTCGCAGTTATGAGCAATTTTTGCAATTGCGTAAAGAAGCCTGAAAAATTCAGGACTTCAACGGGGTTTGAACCCGTGACCTCGCGATTCCGGTGCGACGCTCTAACCAACTGAGCTATGAAGCCACTGACGTTGGGAGCTGGTCATTTGTGGGTTCTAATGGTCCCGTGAGGAATGAAATCAATGATGAAATGGTATATGAAATGGATCATATATGAACTGCGGATAGGAAATCAAGTGAAGTTGAAGTCCTGAATTTTTCAGGCTTCTTTACGCAATTGCAAAAATTGCTCATAACTGCGAAGATCATAGCTTCACTTGATTTCCTATCCGCAGTTCATATATGATCCATTTCATATACCATTTCATCATTGATTTCATTCCTCACGGGACCATTAGAACCCACAAATGACCAGCTCCCAACGTCAGTGGCTTCATAGCTCAGTTGGTTAGAGCGTCGCACCGGAATCGCGAGGTCACGGGTTCAAACCCCGTTGAAGTCCTGAATTTTTCAGCCTTCTTTACGCAATTGCAAAAATTGCTCATAACTGCGAAGATCATAGCTTCACTTGATACTTGCTTTATTTAATGCGATTCGATATGACCTTTGATGACACGTTGCGTGACGGCTCCAGTTTCGGTAAACTAGCAAATTCATGTTATTAAACGTCACATTTTCACTTTTACTGGTAATGTTTCAGCATGAAGGCTGATTTCTAAAAAGAATACTTGTGTTACATCTAGTACTCCGGGTATTCTGAGCTGGAAGCACAAATATCAGCTGACATCTGTAACCTTTGCTCTCGCGTTTCCGGCCCGTTTATCCGTGGTTTATGTTAACAAACTCCCGGAAAAACTCCGTGCGACTGGCAATAATTATTATTTCCGCTGATGAATAAAATAAGTCAGCATTTACATTGCTCTTCCTTAGTTCTGGCTTACTCTTATAGGTCTTGGCTTCAGAGTACTCTTCCATCGATTCAATTTCGACCTTCGCTGAGTACAGACTAAACAATTTGTGGCCACTGGAACTATATATTAAAGTCAACAAATGTAATCAAAATATAGCCAATGAAATATGGCTATTCCCACGCGTACGGTTAACATACCAAAGCCAAGGCGATTCGTTGCAGCTGGAGCATCTCGCAAAAACCGACTCGAAATCCTAACTCGAAAATCCAACTCGAAATCCTAACTCGGGAGTTAATTTGTCTCATAATAAAGCTGAACTACTGTAATAAGACGCACGTATTTAATTTCGTAAACAATTTGCGTGACGCTACGGACACAGACTCGCCGGCGCGTGCTTTATAAAAATAAAAACTATTCCTTCCAGAAAAATCATATAAATATTATCGGCGCATCTTACAAACTTCGAATGAAGATCTTGTTTTTTTTAACGGAGAGCACTTTACCGTTTGAATCAGCGAATTAAGCACGGTACAACCGAAGATATGTTTTTTTTTTCGTGTATGCCGTGACATTGCACAATGCTCTCTCGCCGGCAAGGGCCTTAGAAAAGCAAACTTTTCCCTCGCCATTTCACATCGCTGTCATCAAAATTCAAGGTGTAAAAATAAGAAATATTTTAGCTTGTATTTTAAAAATAATTTGTGTTAGCAATATTCATCATATTATAGGCTTGTTAGGTCCCTGGGTGTTTTTCGAAAATCGCTAAAGTACATCTACCATGAAAACTCAAAACACGTCGTCTTTCTCTGCTTAAACAGAAAAATCCAGCGTATCGAGGCGTATTAATTAATCCTTTATACCACAAAGGTAATAAGCCGTTGGAGCAAGAAAATTCGGTCTTATTCTCAGATCAAGTGGGCGGTTGAAAAAGGCAAACAAAAAATCAGGTATGATCCTAAAATAGATTGGCGACGCGCTCATTCACAGGCGGTGAGCGGTGAAAGGAAAATGAAATGGAACGTCATCGCGGAATGTCATTACTTTTACTTGTAATTTATAAATGCAACCGACGAAGGGTTTAAATAAAGCTTGAACCTTCCAACACGTCCGACAAACAGCGAAGCACGAGGCAGAATGATAAAGCTTGAACCTTCCAACACATCCAACAAACAACGAAGTACGAGGCAAAATGTTTTGCGCAACGAAATTGTGACGTCATTCAAAATGGCCCCGAAAAGTTGAAAACACGGGTCAGCTTTCGCTTGTGTGCACAGGGCACCTACACGATAACAGGCAACCCAGAAGATTAGGAAGCGTTCTGTCGAACGCAAAAATTGTTTTTTTAATGTATTGTATGTTTTAACAAAATGCACCCCCGCCCCCTTAGGCCCGACTCGTACTTTCTATTGATATAATTTGTCTTAACAGATCACCAAAGGATGAAATTCTGAGCAAACGCTAGATAAAAAAAAAGCATCAATTTTTCATTCTGGTTTATCGACTATTTGAGTGAAAGGCATATGCCTTAGACGCTTTGTGGATCATCACTTGCGATATCTTTGTTTGTCGTGATCTTCAGTTCTAATGATCTCCTTTAATACTGTCTTTATCCTCAGGCCGAATAAATACCAAATACCATCATTGACCTTTAGTAACCTTCGCCTGCTGAAAGCAAATTTAAACTAGTCGCCAAGGCATCAATTAAACGGCATTGAATCATCGTGACAAAGAAGAACTTGAAGTTTCGAAACAAAGTAGGTAGTGGGTCATTTTGGAAGCTGAAATAACTAATAAAATAGTCTTACCTAGTTTTTCTTAATGATTCCAAGTCCGAGTGAGGCCTAACACTACTGTGACGTTTTTATACCCAACGAGATGCTTCTGTGAAGCATACACTGGGTTGCCTGTGGTACGTGCTACAGAAAATCAGAAGGCACTGAATTGTGTAGACTTGCCACAAGTCGACCTCACGATAATCCCAGGAGAAAATGTTTCGGCGAGCGAATCGTGATTTTTCGTACGCGAAGTGGATGAGCGAGCGACGAAGTCGCGAGAGGTTCGTTCCGCGCGTATCTAGACGAAGGACTTTTCGAAAGTCTATGAATTGTGTGGTATTGAAATACAGCATTCCAGTCTCTGAAGAATAACAAATAAAAGAGAAGCGAGAAACATTGGCTTCTGGGCTGACATGTTGATAATTTTCAAGTTCCCTCACAACTTCTTTTTACCACAAGTGTGCCCTCTGTGCATCTGACAGATTTCTAATGCTAAAGTTCACTGAAGTTAAGCCCTGCCGGGCGGGGTTGGTGTTTGGATGGGAGACCAAAACAATGTACCCCTCATAAAAAACAGAAACATCTGACCGAAAATACTATTAACGCTAACAAATGCGAACTCAGCAAGGTACAGATTCTGTTAGCTTGCTTTATGCAAAACAAAATTGATGAAAAAGCAAATAACTATTGATACACAGTTTTCAGAAAGAGCAGAAGGAAGTTTCCCGGACGGTCGATCGAGAATAAAATTATTACGGCATGAAAACAACATTAATTTTGAACCGTGAATATAGAATATAAAAAGTTACGATCAGCGACAAACATTTTCGGAGATTTTTGCTACGTTCAAGTAAATTGCAAAATCGAAAGTGACATGGCCGGAATTCAGCGGGCGCCGTGATTAAGTTACCGCGGCATGTTTACTCGCCAAACAGTGAAGCATCTGTGTCAAATGATGGCAAGATACCGGGTTTTTGAAAGTTTCTTTTTCTGTGAAGTGTTATAAAGTTTGACAATGAAATGAGCGAAGTCAAAACAAAGATCACAATCGCCCAACTCTTGTTTATGCAAAGTCAAAATTTACTCTCCAAGACGCGTACGACGTTATTTATCACCAGGTAATTCCATCATTTTGGAAATAGAAGCTACTTTATTATTCATCTGCGTCACAAGTTTTCACTGATTTTGGGGCTCATTTTGTTGAAACTCAAGCACGCTTCCAACAGGCCTGTGAACCCTTCCTGCTTACAGAGCAATACTAAAAAACTTCTCCCATATCACATTTCAACCTTAAGCTCGAAAATTCAATACACAACATGATATTATAATTCACAAAGCCAGAAAATACCACAGAATCCTTTTCCAGCGAAAATTTTATTGAAACAAACAACATATTTGCTCTTAGAGGCGAAAACCTCTTCCTATTTCATTGCGTGCGTGAAGACAAGAAACTCAATCGTGTCAAATTACCATGTACTTCAGGTAAATACAGCTCACTTTGATCTCGTCTCGACGGGCGATAGATTGTTGTCGAAGTCCATTACTCGTCGCTTTTGAGATTCCTGCCTAGTTTATCCAACTGACTTTCCATTATTGAGCTCCATAAGGGTATATTTTGTTTAAGGATCCACTAAAACGCCATTCGCGTTTCATGACTTTCGACGCCATTGCAGGCTAAGTTAATGATTCTACTGTGTCCACCAGAGAAATCTACGTAGTTCCACTACCCTCTCGATCCTAAGAAAATACGCGCAGAAGACTCTATGCACAAAGACACCACTTACCAGGGGAGTGACAGGCAAGACTTTTACCGACACGGAAAAAAATACTAAAAAAAAAAAAAACGGAAATCTACCTAATTTCCGACTGGGTTTGCAACCCAGTAATTATTCCATCAGAGATCAACCCTAGTATTGGAATTGGGCCCACACAAGGACAGAGAAAAACTCTGACCAGGGTGGGATTTGAACCCACGACCTTCGGATTAGATCACCGCCGCTCTACCGACTGAGCTACAAGGTCAGAACGGGAGCACGCCGTGGGTATGTGAGATGTTATTCACAAGGACAAATTCGGCTCGGCCCAAGCCTAGTTTTAGAAAATCATTAGTTGTTGTCCTTCAGTAGCATTTTGTGGTTAATGATTCCAAGTCCGAGTGAGGCCTAACACTACTGTGACGTTTTTATACCCAATTATTCCATCAGAGATCAACCCTAGTATTGGAATTGGGCCCACACAAGGACAGAGAAAAACTCTGACCAGGGTGGGATTTGAACCCACGACCTTCGGATTAGATCACCGCCGCTCTACCGACTGAGCTACAAGGCCAGAACGGGAGCAGGTCGTGGGTATGTGAGATGTTATTCACAAGGACAAATTCGGCTCGGCCCAAGCCTAGTTTTAGAAAATCATTAGTTGTTGTCCTTCAGTAGCATTTTGTGGTTAATGATTCCAAGTCCGAGTGAGGCCTAACACTACTGTGACGTTTTTATACCCAATTATTCCATCAGAGATCAACCCTAGTATTGGAATTGGGCCCACACAAGGACAGAGAAAAACTCTCTGGACAACAAAGGACAACAACTAATGATTATCTAAAACTAGTATTGGGCCGAGCCGAATTTGTCCTTGTGAATAATATCTCACATACCCACGGCGTGCTCCCGTTCTGGCCTTGTAGCTCAGTCGGTAGAGCGGCGGTAATCTAATCCGAAGGTCGTTGGTTCAAATCCCACCCTGGTCAGAGTTTTTCTCTGTCCTTGTGTGGGCCCAATTCCAATACTAGGGTTGATCTCTGATGGAACAATTGGGTATAAAAACGTCACAGTAGTGTTAGGCCTCACTCGGACTTGGAATCATTAACCACAAAATGCTACTGAAGGACAACAACTAATGATTACCTAGTTTTTCTGTTTTCAGCAAAATGCAAGCTCCGTTCACTCCGACTCTTGTGATTATACGAGTCACTGCAAAGGTCAAATTCTTAGAAAGAGCTAGAAAAACAAAATTATCGCATCGCCGACTTATTCTTAGTGAAAAAGTTTTTTTTTCCAAAAACCGAATTGAGTACCGAATGCCGTTGACGGCTTGTAGACTACGTCAAGACATTGATCGTGAAATTTATTTCTACGGCTCTCTTTACAGTCAATACCCTCTGGCCGAATATCAAATCATGTTGTTCCGACTCTGAAAACGTCTCTGTGTGAAGAATTCAGCAAAGTAAAAAAGCTTAAAAACAAATTAACTTGCAATAACTGAAGTGATCTGATTTTCGGCCTATAAATGTGAAGATTTTTGAGGTCCTTTCATAGACAGTGTTGTCCAAGTTCTGATAGACAAGTGGGCAAAGTTAACTGGTGTTGCTAATTATGGGCCACAGTTAACACCAAGAATGCAAGATTTTGTAATACTCAGTTAAGACAAATTAAAGTTGGTTAATAAAAGATGGCTTTACAAATTCGTTTGAGAATATTTAGACTTTTAAATAGAGCTCCAAATCACTGCCAGGATTTCATCTTGTTTTCATGAAGTTGCTAATTGTTTTTCTTCGATTGAAGGTGACATTCAGTAATATTTCAGCCAAATTACGTGTATTATTTCATGGATTAAAGCGACTTCACAGCCACGAAGTGAATGCTAGCCATTTACAGGATGCGTATATTTTACAGTTTTTGTCAGTTATTTTAATGGATTATCATAAACTTGAGAGGTTTATTGTCCCAATATTCTTTGGCCGCAGGAAGAACGCTATGAACACGCGATCAGACCGATGAAATAAAAATTATAAATAAACAAATCGATCTCAGATAGCTTTACTTCGATTTTTGGGGGAAATATTTGGTTGTCATATGGTGTTTTTTTTTTTTTAATGGATAAGCAGTAGGCCTTAGCTCAGACAGAGTACTTCACTCAACCGTGGGGGCAGCAAAGCTTGAGATGATAAAAATTTAAGGACG
>NC_090876.1:4479584-4484584 GCF_036669935.1 Montipora foliosa
AATAACCAAGTTTGAAGTGTTATGGAGAACGTTAGCACTTGGAGATAAATTTTCATTTTTCTCCCCTAAATTAAGTGCCGCTGATACCGGTTTCATTCCTGAGGGACTGCCACACCTTTGTCATATTAAAAAGCTTGGAACAGTTGCGAAGTGATCGCAAGAACGTGAGTTTATGTTTTTACAAGACGTTCTCGTTGCCGTTCCCGTCGTCGTTTCTAAAGCTCCCGAAGATCCCTAATGAAGCGACGGCTTGAACAGAACTCAAACTCATGATTGCGCAACTGCACTGCACTCTCTCTACCATCTAAGTTATCAAGCCCGTTGGGCGGTGTCTACAAAACGAAGACCGAAGAGCCAAAAACGAAGACTTGAATCTCAACTAATTTAAGAAATGTTAAAACATGCTGAAAGAAATTGTTCGGCGCTAAAACAATAAAACCAATACGGTCTTCGTTTTGTAGAAATGCCCCACCTCAAACTACAAAACGAAGACCCTCGCTAAAAGCGCTTTATTTCCACTGGGACTTTTGCCACCGAAAGAAGGTTATCCTCTTTGACTTAATAGTCTCACACAAAGAACGGTGGATGTATCCCGTCACTGGTGATTGGTCAAATTGCAGACCTTCCCGTCAAGAAACCGTGAGATACTACCACGCGGCGAAAAAGTGTGTAACTAACAAATTTACTTACTTTTCAGTGGACTACATTGAAATCCCCAATGATATTAAACATAGCCTTCGAGATTCACACAAGAAGTATCTCACAAGCGAGTTTGGGTTGACGTTCGACTAAGACCTGACACTGCGTTCCTAGCTGCGAAAATAAAGCTTTTTGCGAGGATCTTCGTTTTGTAGTTTGAGGGGGGCATTTCTACAAAACGAAGACCCTATCGATTTTATTGTTTTAGCGCCGAACAATGCGTTTTAGCACGTTTTAACGGTTCTTAAATTAATTGAGATTCAAGTTTTCGTTTTTGGGTCTCCCTTTTTGGGTCTTCAGTCTTCGGTATTCGGTCTTCGTTTTGTAGGCACCCCCCGTTGGGAGCTGGTCACTTTCAAGTTCATATTGGTTGCGGTTGCTTTAGGGAGTTAACAGTACTGTTAAATCAAGTTCTATTGTTCAGTGTTCCCCTAGGGATTCAAAACACCAGAGAGTTAACATTGGTCGCGGTCACACTTAGAGAAACGCAGTATAACACAAAGTGTTGACACTACTCCAGTGTCCACTCTCTGGTGTTTTGAATCCCTAGGGGAACACTGAACAACAGAACTTGCTTTAACACTAGTGTTAACTCCCTAATGCGACCGCAACCACTAGAGTAGTTTCAACACCAGTGTTACACTGTGATTCTCTCAAGTGTGACCGCAACCATGATCTCCAGTGATAGATGAATGTGTGAATTACATAAATGTAGTTCAAATCATAGTTAATAGAGGGGACTGGTTTTGAAGCTCGGCAAACATCAAAGGAGCAAACAAAGATGCCAAGATTTTGATTGGAAAGTCCACGACCGTGCACAGTCTTTTGCTTTGCGGTCATACACTTTGCATGAATTACGTAACCAACACTTTTCTATTGGTTATTTCCTCAATACGGAGTAAATAACTATTGTGTTTTCTGCACTGTCAAGGCCAAAAAAGAGAACAAAAACCTACAACAAAGAAATTTGTCGGGTTTCATAACCATTCCCCTCTATTAACTATGTTCAAATATATGACAGCACCTCCCATTTGTGGTCCTTATCTGAGGAGACTAAAGATTGTTAGGGCGCGTTCGATTGACCGTATTCCGGAATAGGAATAAACGGAATAGAAGTTAGAAATCCTGCGTTTTTACGGAGATTCACATTTATTTAAACTTGTCAAACACCTGTTAAAATGCTATTTTAAACATATCTTTATTATTTAGATCACCTTTGTGATGGGAATGTGTGATCTGTTGACTTGAACTCAACTTAGAAATTGTTGATGAAAAGTTTAATTTTACGGAGCTGTGTTACCAAAGCATAGTTAATGCAATGGTTATGAAACTCCACAAGTCTTCTTGTTACTCTTGTCAAAACGCCAGACATAGCGTTTTAAATCATCACTCCACACATTTTTATTCCGGTCAATTGAGCGCACCCTTAGTATTCTGTACTTTCTCAAATCCCATAAAAACGATGCCTATGCAATTTTTTTAGAGGGGGAGGGGGGGGGGGGGGTAAAAGAGGTGCATAATGGGATTTGAGAAAGTAGTGAATGGTTGGGTGGGAGATTAATCCTCCACCTCCCGCACTGTACTGCAGTCCAATGCACGACCAACTGAGCACATTGCTTGGACCAACACTCCGTATCTTTAGATACCTTAGGAGGACTCACTGCCATTGTACTGACATCTGCCTTTCCAGTTACAACATTCCCACTGTTCAAAAAGCGTTGGTGCAAAAGTTTCTATTTCAGTTTAGTGAGATCAAATTAATATAGACTGAATTCAGCCGCCTGAATCACTTTCTTAATCTCTTCACCTACAGAAGAACAACTTCAGTATAATACAATTTTTGGCAATCTACGTTTGAAAAATCCCAAACAATTTGTCAGTCCTTCGAGCCAAATTACCACCATGTTCCATATATACCCGTTCAGCATACTCAGATGCAATCTGCGAAATTTCCTCCGATTGAAGTCCAACTATTGATCCAACTTTACTGGATGATAGTTCACCCTGAAAATAAATAATACCGGTAATCATTTGATTATTGTTCACAGAAAATGAACGTTATCTACACAAATGAATCCCCTCACTGCCTTACCTCTTTTCCTTCCATAACAGAAATTCCCTTCAGCAATGATTTTAGACGTTTCTGGAACAAACAAAAATATGACAACATTGTTTGGGAAAAACTAAAACTTCGGTACGGCTACATTATGAAATTTCAAGCAATTGGATTTTTTTCAAATCAAGATAACACTAAATATAACAATTGTTCTTTATAAAATACAAAAAATAGCGGTGTGCAAAACACGTGTCAACATGTCACAGTGATTCAGATCGGAGGAGCACATGTAGTTGTGAAGTGTCTCTGTTCGGTGGTAGATCGAGCTAGAGTATCCACCAGAGACGGATTTAAACTAGTAGCAACCATATGCAACCCTAGCTGTCAGCATTTTACACGAGTACAATACCTAGCTGCTCCACCACATATTCATCTTCTTCACTTGCCAATTCTGCATGACTTCATTCTTCCAGGGATGGCTGCCGCCGCAGCCTTTTTCTTCTCAACTTGTTCCTTTTCCTAAGGAAAAAGGAAGTAATAACAATGGCATTTACATGTATATACAAGCTTATACATTCTCGTCACATTCTTGGCATTTACATGTATATACATTCTCGTGGTATATACATATCTCTACTGGCTGCAACAGAGAGAATACAGAGACTAGTACAATGACTACCGCTTCAGTTTTCATTTATCCTTCATCCTACTTTCACTGCCTGTGGGTTCTATTCTACATTTGCAACTGAGCAGCTCCCAGGTTGCTTGACTCCCCGGCTCATCTGTAGAGCCATTTGCAGCACAATCACATGGTCATCAGCTGAAATCCTTTTTTTTCAACTGTGAAGATCGTTCGTTAAGAAAATCATGATTGTCTCTTAATTATTGACTTACTTTGTCTCTATGCTCTTTGCTAAATCCATACTGCTTGTGCAATTTTAACAAATTGAATACAAATTTAGCACAGGTAAATAAAAAAAACAATGGAAAAGAGAAAGAATGGGCTCCTACTTTGGAGGTTATGGAATGTGACTGTGTAGCCACAGATGATTTTATTTTACAAAAAAACTTAAAACAGTAATATTGTTTCAATAGACCAATTTCGATATATTAAAATTCAGTCCTAAACAAAAGGCATCATCACAAGGCTCTCTGAGGGGAATAAACTCATACAAATCCTTATATTTATTCCCCAGAGCCTCAAGATGATGTCTATTGTTTAGGACTGAACTTTTAATATTATATCAAAATTGGTCTATTGGTTTTAGACCATTCCAAAGAGTTAAAGATCATTGACATTCAATCAAGGTGGAAAGAGAATCTCTATCATGACCTGTGCTCCTCAGGAAAATGGATGACCACTCCATGCATCATAGTAAAATGAATAATCATTGTTATATTGTATGGGCGGTTTTCATGTAACATCATTGCTGCCACATTGGTTGGCAAAACCAAAAGATCTCTCATTGGCTCGATCCTCTAGTTTGTCTACCAGAAATAATTATTGTACATTAAATAAATAAATAATATTATTGTTATCCGAGTCTCTAGAGATTGGTTGCAAATCACGTATTGTAGTTGACGACACGTTGTGCAACAAATGTTGAAACGTGTGTTGTCTGCTTCTAGAAACTAAAAAACAATAACTTGATGATGATGTTCAAGTAACGGAAACCTGTTGAACAGAACATAGCTCATCTATATTTCCATCAACTTTTTTCAACAATTTCCAGTCTGCTGAATGGCTTACTTTAGCATCCAACATTACATGTATATGATACACAGTTCAACATTTGTTGACCAACATTTAAACGTTGGACTGCATGTCGTCAGGTTAAGGACGGTGCATACTATTGTTATTGCGCATACGTCCTGCGCATCTCGAGATACTCGGATTTCCTATGGCTGGTGCTTATTAATACAGGGATATTTTGGCACCAGGTTCAAAACTATGCGGTGGAAGCAGAACTTAGTATCTCGGTATCCAAAAAGGAAACTGGGGGTAACCGCGCAAAAATACCTTTGAATTAGTAGACACCACCCTAAGAGGAGATTATAAACCTTTGTAATGTGAATGTGTGATCTGTTGGCTTGAACTGAATTTAGAAATTGTTGATTAAAAGTTTGATTTTACGGAGCTGTGTTATGAAAGTATAGTTATTGCATGGAGATGGTTATAAACCTTGACAAGTCTTGTTATTAATTTTCATGTTTTTGTCTGTATTTTTAGCCTTGACTGTGCACA
>NC_090876.1:4489584-4502084 GCF_036669935.1 Montipora foliosa
GCATTTCAAGTCTGACCATCTGCCTGTACTTATCTGTTCAAAATCCAAGATATTTGCTTCATTGCAGAAAGGGACATCCAAAGCAACATCTTAATGGGTGTCACTTTGTGCCTTATTAAATGTACATTACTGGTGCCAAGTTTGAATATCTGATTACTCCAATATTTTCAGAGATATTCTCAATTTTGTGATTCATTGCAGTCATTTTGCAATGTTTGTGACATCACCAATTTTTAACAACAACTCTAATATCTCTGGAACGAAAGAAGGAATTCCAAAATAGAAAACACCATTCTTCATCATTTTCAAAGGTCTTCAAAATAAGCAAAAGATATTTTTTACATCAGAGGCACTTTAAAACTCACTAACAAACAGCAAAGACTCTTCCATCTTCCCACTTGCTGAAATACACATGTTCAAACTTTTTTACAATTCATATAAGGAAAAAAGAGAAGTTGAAATAGTTTTAAAAAGTGACCAATGTCTGTTTTTTTTTTAAGAAACATTCCATGAACTAGACTAAACTGATTGGAGATGACAACTTTGAAAAAAAAAATTTGTCACAATGACTTGCAAAATCCCATTACCTGGACAACTGAAAAAATGGTAATACTCTACCTCTACATGCATAACTTCAGTTCTTGCAAAATCCTTCTCATCAAAATACACGCTTGTGGCAACTTGACAACTTAATATACTAATTTTACAAGCCAAAATATTGTAAGTTACACTCACCAGTTGGACTTTTTTTATCCTTGAGTAGTTTGTCGAATGTGTATAGGATCTGGTAAGTTCTTTGTTACTCACTTATGCCTAGGATTGACCCAGATGCACACCCAATTTTGACATCCAACACCTTCATACTCTAAAATGCAAATCATAAAGCCCTGAAAATTAGATGCCATGCACTCAGCTTCTACCATTGGCTTTTAAACCCTTTTCTTAATGCAGGGTTTTCAATAACTTTTCAAGCATATGCTTTGGGGCTAATCAAGGTAAGAAGCTGTCACTCTTGTCTTTTTAATACAAAAGTTTGAGTGAAAATCTGACAAACAGACTGCAATATACCGTCAATGACCGGCTTCCAAGGAAACTCCAGCTTAATGAACATATTTGTTGTGCAATGGTTAAGGAGTAAATAGTTATCATGATTATGATTGAAGTTACAAGGCATAACAGGACACACACACTTTTCTGCGCAGTACTTCTGTTTTAGTTTTCAGTTGCCGTTGACATTGTAATAAAATGTTAATTGAACTGATGCATACTTCAATTAATATTTAGCCAATACCAAATGAGTAGGAGATCTGTAAAAACTAGGCATTTACAGTCACTGTGGCAAAATCTGAAAAGCCTCTTTCTGAAGAGCCTCTCTGGGATATTACTTGACCAGTCAAGTATGTACGTCCCAATCTGTAGCATCAGAACCCCTATCTAGTTGTTATTCTTATGAAGCATGCACTCACAGCTTTGCTGCTAGTCAGCCAAGTTTTGACAACATTACCCACAACAAGAGCCCACAATCCGGAGCATACAACTCCCATGCTAGAACTATGTCACCAGTATTTAAAGGACACCAGGCCATTTTTAGATGAGCTTTTTTAAATAGTACCTTTCATATCTCAGAAGATTGGCTGGAAAGATATTTTTTAGCTGAGATTTCAATCTTCACGTAAACAGCTGATCAGGACTGTAAAAATGCTAAAACAAATGAATCAAAATTGTATTCTTCTGGTTACTGTGGACTTCTCTCCATACTGGGCGAGGTAAGGCCGGCAAACACCTCTCGTAAACATGATGTCTAAAGTAATATCTTAAAAGTTTCTTACTATCTCAGCAACTCCAAATATCACAACAATGTCCAAGTTGGAGAGTTTAACCTGTAAGTAAAAGAACAGGATCATTGAGAATCATATCCTCTTGGGATGTACCAAAGAAATACCACTGACTTGTTGGCTCAAGAATAAATTATTGAAAGAGAATCACACTACCCCTTAACATACCAAGCCTCATCAAAACAAACGAAAACCATCCTCCCTTTGTAATTTAAATGTGCAATTGCTTGGACAAATAAAGATGAAATAAAGATGTAAAAGTTAAGCTGACGTGTCACGCGTGACCTGAATCGTTAGAAATTTGAACTGCATGCGTGCCAGTTTTGAACTTTGTCCTTGAGATTCTGAATTCCCATGGATATTTTCCTTGATGTATCAAAAATTCCTAGTTATGAACTTTCCCTTCTTTATAAAATAAACGGTGATTGAAAAGTGAAAACTATTTCAAACGTTTGATGAATTGTTCAGTTATTGTGCATTTTTCATACAGCAACTTTCAGAAAAATCTCCATTATTCCATTCAAGTCTCAGAAGCTCCAAAGATTATTTCAGTCTTGTGGATACTGGTCTCGTCCAAAAGAACTTAATAACAGAACAAGTTACAGAACACACAAAGCCAATCCTCTTTTCACTGCGAAGATGACACTACGTGTATTATTTTCATTACTACTTTTTCTTTATTCCAAATGGTCTGGATAGCACAAGTGTCACTAATATTTTTAAAAATACAACCACACTTTTGAGTTTAAGGAACATGTTTCGATGTTTCGATGTTTCAAACATCATCTTCAGCCATAGTGATTGTAACATTCAGCCTTCTCAAAACCGGCCGGTCAACGGCTCAATGAGCCACCTCCTCAGAAAGTTTGACCGTCTCCTTCCAGTCAGAAATGTCTTATTTTGATTACGACAGGTGAGACAGAAAAAAAAACAGACAACACAATTTTAGCTGTAAAGTAAAGTCACTGGAGAAGATATAGAGGCTTGAATTTAAAAATGCTTGTTTAACATTCAAATTCGCTTCCGCAATATTTTTTTTGCATGGTGCAAGTGAAATGTTTATTTAACTAACATTCCAGTATTTCTTATCAGACACCATGCAAGTGTCAATTCCATGTGTCAAATTTTGTCACTTTAGATCCCCCAGATTTCACTAAATTGCATCTGTGAGTGTCTAAATTTCAAAAATTTCCTACGGGAACATGCCTAGCTTGCACATTTTGGGCACTCGCTTGGTGGTCACCCCAAAACGCAGACTGTGGACTGTGCAGACCGTGCAGACCAGGGGGAAAATATGGCGTTACCCTCACTATTATTGACAGCTAACCCTAAACAGGCTACCCTGAATGTTATTTAGGCCTAATTCAGGCTAATCGAATTTTCATTTTACAGACGGTCTGCACAGTCTGCAGTCTGCATTTTTCAGTGGCCCCTCGCTTGGGTGCCTTTGGCACCAAAACCGTCTCCACTTTCCTTACAACCTGCTCTCCAAAAAAATTTTGAGGAGGCTGAACATTGAAATTTTTACAAGATAATTCGTATATACATGTAATTAATATATAACTATCAATACAATGATTCTTTGTAGATTAAATGTTCGTTACAAGTTGAAGTACATGTAGATAAAATTCAAATGAAGCAACAATATTACAGATGATACAACTGACATAACGGTAAAAGTTTAAAAGTGTAATGCTAAACTGACATGATCAACTTGTTTGTTGAGTTCGGGTTTCAAGCGCTCAATATGGAAGATTTTGAGTTGATAAAAAGAAGAAGCATTATCAATAATTTTGAAGCAAGAAACATCACAATTATCCTGACAATTTTTAGAAAGTTAAGATGCTTGAAAATACATGTAACAAAGCCGCAATTAACATTCGGCTATAGGCACGCTCTTAAGTTTTTTTTATGCTCATCTGTTGTCCTGCAAACTTTGTTTTCGCCCTGACTTTGGCACTGCTGGAATGCAAAAAATCATTGGCACTGAGAGACCTGCTTCGCCCGCTATTATGAATAACTATTATTGTCTCATAGGGTTATTTACAAAATTTAAGGTTATGATGCAGGACCTTAGTTTACTGGCCTAATAAAAAATCTTACAAAATCAGACCATTTGTATTTGTGAAAGCAAAGGCAACAGATTATGTCTGAGATATTCTTTACGCTCAGTTTTTGTGCAGTCAGGAAACACGAACTCCCGCTCAGCAGATTTGGCACATGAAATGTGACATTAAAATGTGTTGCATAAATGCTTCATTATTTTAACATCTACATTGCTGAGTGATGGTTAAATATAGGAACTTCCGCCAGCCAGTTTCTAGATGAAGACCACTTTAATGCCTGGAGTTAAGAGCATTTCTCACCTTCCACAAGTCATCTCTGGAAAATCATTGTCCTTCTTATGGAGTCCTTGTAGTCTTGCCCGCAGTTTTGAATACCAAACCAGCCAATGATTTAGTTTATACCCATGACGTTGGTAACCATGTCTAGCAGCGGCAAATACCTGCCAGAGAGCCAAAATCAAAGTTGATTGACAGGCAGTCCAAGAGCTAAGAATAGTCTTACCTACTCAATCTGAGCAAGAGGCATTAAAGTTGTACCAGCTTCAAAACAAAAACACTTAACGCAGTAACAGGATGTGCAAACAGACACAACCACGATTTTGGCAATAGAACAATGCCATGTTCTTATGTGCAGAACTTACTGTAGCACATATCTGAACAAAACTACATCAAAGTACATACTAATTACTAATGATAAAATGATCATTGATAGTTTTGCAGTCATTTCGTAACCGAATCATGAGAAATTCAAGTAAAAAGGCCCATTTCATCATCATCATTATACTTTTATTCATTGGTGAGTAGGCTCTTCGCATGACTGTGTCACATGACCTTGTCAGTTATAAAAAAAATGGTCGTGGTACAAAACACATGCCAAAAATGGAAAGAGCATGATTCAGGCCATTGACGTCAAAGTGCGTGATTTTAGAGCGGTTTAAACTTTGAAAATTGTAAAAGAATTGAGTGCTGGAGGCAAAGTTTGCCATCCAGCAGCTGTTTTCCATATAAATCTCCCTTAAGCTTAAGTTTTTAAGCATTAAAATCAATGTAAAATCTCTCGCCTAAATGTCAGCACTTGGCCTCAAAATTGACATTCTCACTAATTTCATCACGTTTCTTCTATTTCTGGCGTCTGGCATCTTTTTTGTACCACAACAACTTTTTTTTAGGATTCAGGCCCCATCCACAAATATCCAGACATTTTTGAATCTGCATTTTTTTCTTTGCGGATACACCTTCTATTCACACATATCTGGTGAATTTGCTGGCAAATCTGGAAGTTTTTGAATACACTCTCCAGAATGGAAATTTTTTAATCCGCTGTGAATCCAACTGTGTGGACGCTAAATTTATCCAGAATTTTTTAATTCGGATGATGTAACAAGATCGAGCCCAGTTCCTTTCTCAAGATTACTGTCGCCTTGAGGAGTCCTGAGTCCAGATAGGCGTGGACAGGAAAATTTGATTTGAATTCACTACGTGTGGATGGGAATATTTTTTAATCCGGAAAATAAAAGTTGCAGATTCAAAAATATCAGGATAAGTGTGGACAGGCTTCACACAAGGGTCACCGTTCTCACGTGACACGATCACGCAAAGGGCCTATTATTACCCCTTCAACGTATGGAATGATAAACGAGTTTTAAACTAAAACTTGCCACTCTCCCATGGCCACTGCCCAAACCACCATCGTCGATCGTTGCCTTTTAGAGGTTTTTGCCGGTTTTGTAATATTAGCAACTTGTCTCTCTGTCGCTGGCACATAAGAAAGGAAAATTTTTCTCAGAGCTTGCGTGACAAACGGTACATTGACAAGAACAATTCCAAGTGCTGTGCCTCCTGTGATTCCAACAACTACTTTGCCAAATTTGCTTTACTTCTTGGGGATCTTGTTGTCTTCTTGGAGCTCTATAAGATGGCTTTCGGAGTCCATTCCTTTAAAGAACACAGGACTGTTCAATTTGCACAATTAAGGGCAAATAAACGTAGCCAGAGCGTAACATAAAGAGGACTCCAAAGTATCGAAAAGAAACACGAAAAAGGAACGTTTTTGCTCTTTTGTGGAAAGTTCTCATTCCATTTAAGCCGCGATAACCTTTCTCAAGAATTCGCTTGTTGATTCTTCTGCAACTCAACTGCAATGGTGGGTCAGTGGCTTCTTCTGACTCGTGTAAGGGTGGGGAAGGGATTTGTGTTCGCGAATGATTTTTGCGTGAAGAACATAAGGTCATAAAAATCCGGAGTAGATTGCAGAATCCGGCCGAAAACAAAACCGAAGATTAAAAAAAACCCACGAGATTCCTGCGTTTTCCGCTGTAAAGTCACAACTTTGCCTAACGTGGGTGGCGTAATAGTGTTACAACACAGCCTCGCTTGCATGATAAGAAGTATTGTTGAGGGAGGAAGTGAACCGGTGTAAACCAGAGCTGGTGTTCTCCTTCGCGTTATTGGGCTGTATTCAAGTTAATCATCGGGTGAAAATAGCAAAAGCAATAAATTACTAAAGGTGGAGTTTCTTTCCGGTTTTTAGAATTTTTAAATGAACAATTTTCAGGGGAGTAGGACTCAAAACACAGGGCAGTGATCACCAAGAATGGGGAGCATAGCGTGACAGGACAAAGTCAATTCATGCAAACACACAAAACTTCATCTCAAAAGTTTAATTAAACCAGAACTACTTTTACAAATGTTACAAACTATTACTTACAAACAATTTCAAGCATGCATTATGAGAAATCTTCCGTTACATATTGATAATAGAGTTTTACAATGCAATTAAAAAACCAAAGTTGAAATATTATTTACAAACTGTGGAAATATTTTGTGCTCTACCCCGAAGGGTCTTTTTTTTTTTGGATCTACTTTTTTTACTACCTATAACACTACGTTGTAGTGTGGTTACTAGTATTTAAAATTTTTCATTAACTAAAAAAATGTGAAAGTTGTGAAAGTTAGGATCCAAATTTCACCTCCACTTTCCTGATTGGTTCATTTCATTCAAGAATTGGACCTCTTAGAAAACAAGACATTTTCTTTATCTTTTTTGTGATTGGTTAATTGAACAACAAAACTTCTTTTTGATTGGTTCATTTGGATCCGTAGATGACATCAGCAAAGTAGTTGAATATCAACTTAGCATTTTTTTGTTTTCCACCAAAGCCAATATTTACAAGAAAAATATACTCGATTGGCGCCTTTGAAACACGATCCTGTGCTATCAGTTTACAATGGACTTAAGAGAAGTACAACTAAAAGAATGGAACTAAAGAAAGTATCGGTACAAATTTAAGTCACTTAAGCATTGAATAATCAAAGGTTCATTGGGAAGAAGTGCAAGGAGCTGAGCTTTGAAATGCTTTACACAGAGACCATGGACACTTCAAAAAAGTTGTTTGGTTTACGAAATAGTTGGACATTTTTTCTTTGCGAAGCTATTTTTGGTAAGCTGAATTTTAAATGAAATCGCTTGTATGTCACAGGGTAATAAACTAAATTTACTGTCAAATTTGTTTGACTTTGTTGCTCTTGTATTGTTCATTCATCTGTTATGTTTGAACCTATAATAATTTTGTTATTTAAAAAGGCTTTCACGAATCCATGGTCCCTTTATATTCAAAGGGTTGAAATATTTAAACCTTCAGTTTTTCTCGTACTGATTTAGTAACCGTCCTAACTTCAAACTTTCAATTTCGTAAGCTAAAAAACATCGAAATGAAACGACTGCGTGTTTTTAGGGTTTAAGTTTATTCAGAATAAAACTTTGCAATTAATAATTAAGGGGGCTTCATCAGTTATATTGTTACGCATGAGGTTTAAGCTGTTTAGTTTGCAATTACTGTGCTTTAGAGCTGCTGATAAATGCTCGGCTCCTTCATCAGTTAACTCGTTATGCATGAGGTCTAAGCTGTTTAGTTTGCAATTACTGTGCTTTAGAGCTGCTGATAAATGCTCGGCTGCTTTATCAGTTAACTCGTTATCCCTGAGGTTTAACCTGTTTAGTTTGCAATTACTGTGCTTTAGTGCTGCTGATAAATGCTCGGCTCCTTCATCAGTTAACTGGTTTTCCAAGAGGTTTAAGCTGTTTAGTTTGCATCCAGTATTGACAAGAAACTTTTGCACTTCTTTTGCACCCAATGAACCAAGATTATTCATCGTCAAATCCATACTCAAAACTCCCGAAGCATTTTCTATGAAATGCGAGACAGCAGCAAAGTCAACAGGCCCGAGTGAACAGCCAAAAAAATCTACGGCGTTAAAGCCAATTTGCTTAATTTTGTTTTGTAACACTGCCTGCTGTTTTTCATCATGAATCTCGTACAAACACTTACATAAGTTCAGTGCTAGCTGTTTGTCTTTTAGCGCTGGCCAACAGGTCAGTGTTTTTGTGATTGGTAACAAGTGATCATCCATCAGTTGCCTTTCGGATTTCTCCTCAGTCGATATAGGAAGCAGGTTGATAAAAATGTCGCTGTTTGAGCTCTCTGTTTCTGGATCAGGCTCGAGTAATCCAGCCACAAACTGCAGCACCATTTGCCATGCACAATCGTTAATGTGTTCTGACACAAAGTTTTCGAGTTCCCTTTTATTCAAGGACTCCACAACACTTTTTGCAGCGAAGAATTCTTGCAGTGTCAAATGTGTAAAGCAATATTGGGCTTTCGGCGGCTCATTAAAACGGGATTTGGCGTCTGGCAATCTGTGAAGAAGTCCACAATCTTCCAAACCACTGACTTCGCTTGACTCAAACAGCAATCTTCCTTGTTTTACTCCCTCAAAAGCAATTTCTCCCAGTCCCTTGAAAATTTCTTTGTGATCATTTGGGAGCTTGTTAAACGGCAAGTACATGTAATCTTTGAGATTACCTTGAGCGCTGCTTCGCCGACTGTGCTGAAAGAAGAGAATCTTTACAACTATCGCGTAAATATCAGTCATTCTTGTAGGGAGCCCGGTTTGTCTTGTATCAGTGAGACTGATAATTTCCCAAAGACAAGAACAAATGAGAAAACAGTTCACTGGGATGTAGCACAATGAAAACAGGTTCATGTTCGACTTAATGTGTCCCCAAATTTTGTCCTTTGCGTCGCGAACTCCTTGTGTAAACTTCTCGACATAGTCTTCAACCTTTTCGGACGTAAATCCCAGGATTTCGACTGTTCTATCAAAGTTCACATCTTCAACACAGGTCACTGCCGTTTGTCTTGTTGTTGTGACTATGTTTAGACCACGAAGAAGTTGTCCTCCCGCTAGTTTGTTAAACAAAGCGGAAATAGGCATCTTCTCCTCCAAGCCATTCTTGTAACATGTGTGGTCTTTCCCAGCGATATCCTCTTTCGCAGAAAATTCATCGACTCCGTCAAAAATAAAAAGAACTCGGCTTGGGTATGTAATAACAAAATTCCACATAGAATCATACAACTGCTCAACTGTTTCTCCTTTAGCCAACAGTTCACGGAGATTAAGCAATAGATTGCTTGTAAAGCGCCTGAATTTCAGGAGGAACACAACAACAATGTGTTTTTTGTCATCTTGATCTCCATTAAAGGCTTCACCAGATGCCCACATTCGAAGGATTTTAGTGCTTAGCAATGTCTTTCCTATGCCAGGACGTCCAACAACAAGGACATTCTTGTGTTGTTTGTCAATGAGATCGTCTGGCGTGGCGTACAGACAGTCCTTAGAATTGGGCGGGTATTGTTTGAGCTGCTCGCTTCTGTTTTGCGCAAAGACATGAAAAGCTCTGCCTTCATGGATTGCCACATTGACATAAATTTGATCAGTTTTTAGATCATTGGGTTTTGGGCCTTCGCCTGGCCTCCGTCGAAAAGGTTGCTTCAAGTCATGGAGTTGCTCCGTGGAATTTAAGCAATCATCCTTCATTTTTTTAATGGCTTCTGTCAGTACAAGTTGCTCTCGAGCGAGTTCTTCCGCTTCACCCGTATTCAGTGATGAAGGAGCCTTTTGGACAGTGACGGCTTCCTGCACTGCAGGTTGACAACCACTTTCTACCTCAGGTAACGGTATTTCGTCTTGAGGTGTTTCCTGTTGTTGATCCGAGTTCGATCTCAAATGATCAGCATAAAACTGTCGATTGTCCATAAAAGTTCTTCCTTTCTTAGCTCGTGATAAGATCCAGACAATCTCCACTAAAGCAAAAAATGCGAAAATGCCGTTAACGACTGTCACAGCATTGATCCAGAAGGTCTTATTCGCTGCTCTCTGACTGAAACATTTGTAAAGTGTTGATTGTGTCTGGTTCGTAGATAGATCCCCCGAATCATTACCTTTTTCAACACGACAGGTAAAATCTGTGGGAAAGTGCCCGGGATAAAATAGGTCGGTTTCCAGGAAGACAATGAAAATGATTCCCAGAGCAAATTTTGCGGCAAGTTGAGATAAATACGAGACGAAAAGCCGACGCCTTCGGCTTGGATTCCTCCGCTCTCCTTCGGCATCTTCGTGACCGCCCTCGAGTCTATTAACTGTTGACTTGACGTACTGCGAGTATACGAGGGAAACAATGGAAATCGCGGAGAAATTAAAAATGATGAAGGCGTAGGGAGGAATGCCGAGTTTGTTGATTTTCTTTTGGTACTGGTCGAAGCACTTTCTTCGGATGAAACCCTTGTCGCTGCCGGTTTTCACAACGCAGTCAAAGTCGAACCTGGGTTCACTGATTTCCAACTCTGAAAATATCCCAGTCGCTGCCAAACCAACAAAAATCCAAAGTAAGACTGCTACAAAACTAAGGCTGTTAAAAGTTTTGGGAGTTAACGCCTCTCTTAAATCCATTTCGATCGTGTTTGATCGTTTCGAGTTTGCTTCTGATCTGGGTGTGGTGTAGAAGTGGCGTCGTTATAAGGCCAAGATTGACAGCAAAGGATTTAATTAATCTTTCTAAATAAGGCATGGCTTGGCACTCAATCACTTCATAAAAGATGTCCAATGACCCGCACTGACCTCACTGGGAGCTAAAAACAAAACTAGTTGCCAAGGCGTCAGTCATGAAAGATCTAATCAGTGTTAAAAAAGAGTTTTGGAACAAAATCAGTAGTGGGTTATTTTGAAAGTTAAAATAACTAATAAAATAGTTTTTTTAATGTATTGTATGTTTTAACAAAATGCACCCCCGCCCCCTTCGGCCCGACTCGTATTTTCTATTGATATAATTTGTCTTAACAGATCACCAAAGGATGAAATTCTGAGCAAACGCTAGATTAAAAAAAAGCATCAATTTTTCATTCTGGTTTATCGACTATTTGAGTGAAAGGCATATGCCTTAGACGCTTTGTGGATCATCACTTGCGATATCTTTGTTTGTCGTGATCTTCAGTTCTAATGATCTCCTTTAATACTGTCTTTATCCTCAGGCCGAATAAATACCAAATACCATCATTGACCTGTAGTAACCTTCGCCTGCTGAAAGCAAATTTAAACTAGTGGCCAAGGCATCAATTAAACGGCATTGAATCATCGTGACAAAGAAGAACTTGAAGTTTCGAAACAAAGTAGGTAGTGGGTCATTTTGGAAGCTGAAATAACCAATAAAATAGTCTTACCTAGTTTTTCTATTTTCAGCAAAATGCAAGCTCCGTTCACTCCGACTCTTGTGATTATACGAGTCACTGCAAAGGTCAAATTCTTAGAAAGAGCTAGAGAAACAAAATTATCACATCGCCCACTTATTCTTAGTGAAACAGTTTTTTTTTTCCAAACACCGAATTGAGTACCGAATGCCGTTGACGGCTTGTGGACTACGTCAAGACATTGATCGTGAAATTTATTTCTACGGCTCTCTTTACAGTCAATACCCTCAGGCCGAATATCAAATCATGTTGTTCCGACTCTGAAAACGTCTCTGTGTGAAGAATTCAGCAAAGTAAAAAAGCTTAAAAACAAATTAACTTGCAATAACTGAAGTGATCTGATTTTCGGCCTATAAATGTGAAGATTTTTGAAGTCCTTTCATAGACAGTGTTGTCCAAGTTCTGATAGACAAGTGGGCAAGTTAACTGGTGTTGCTAATTATGGGCCACAGTTAACACCAAGAATGCAAGATTTTGTAATACTTAGTTAAGACAAATTAAAGTTGGTTAATAAAAGATGGCTTTACAAATTCGTTTGAGAATATTTAGACTTTTAAATAGAGCTCCAAATCACTGCCAGGATTTCATCTTGTTTTCATGAAGTTGCTAATTGTTTTTCTTCGATTGAAGGTGACATTCAGTAATATTTCAGCCAAATTACGTGTATTATTTCATGGATTAAAGCGACTTCACAGCCACGAAATGAATGCTAGCCATTTACAGGATGCGTATATTTTACAGTTTTTGTCGGTTATTTTGATGGATTATCATAAACTTGAGAGGTTTATTGTCCCAATATTCTTTGGCCGCAGGAAGAACGCTATAAACACGCGATCAGACCGATGAAATAAAAATTATAAATAAACAAATCGATCTCAGATAGCTTTACTTCGATTTTTGGGGGAAATATTTGGTTGTCATATGGTGTTTTTTTTTTTAATGGATAAGCAGTAGGCCTTAGCTCAGACAGAGTACTTCACTCAACCGTGGGGGCAGCAAAGCTTGAGATGATAAAA
>NC_090876.1:4507084-4512084 GCF_036669935.1 Montipora foliosa
CTCAAACTCATGATTGCGCAACTGCACTGCACTCTCTCTACCATCTAAGTTATCAAGCCCGTTGGGCGGTGTCTACAAAACGAAGACCGAAGAGCCAAAAACGAAGACTTGAATCTCAACTAATTTAAGAAATGTTAAAACATGCTGAAAGAAATTGTTCGGCGCTAAAACAATAAAATCAATACGGTCTTCGTTTTGTAGAAATGCCCCACCTCAAACTACAAAACGAAGACCCTCGCTAAAAGCGCTTTATTTCCACTGGGACTTTTGCCACCGAAAGAAGGTTATCCTCTTTGACTTAATAGTCTCACACAAAGAACGGTGGATGTATCCCGTCACTGGTGATTGGTCAAATTGCAGACCTTCCCGTCAAGAAACCGTGAGATACTACCACGCGGCGAAAAAGTGTGTAACTAACAAATTTACTTACTTTTCAGTGGACTACATTGAAATCCCCAATGATATTAAACATAGCCTTCGAGATTCACACAAGAAGTATCTCACAAGCGAGTTTGGGTTGACGTTCGACGAAGACCTGACACTGCGTTCCTAGCTGCGAAAATAAAGCTTTTTGCGAGGATCTTCGTTTTGTAGTTGAGGGGGGCATTTCTACAAAACGAAGACCCTATCGATTTTATTGTTTTAGCGCCGAACAATGCGTTTTAGCACGTTTTAACGGTTCTTAAATTAATTGAGATTCAAGTTTTCGTTTTTGGGTCTCCCTTTTTGGGTCTTCAGTCTTCGGTATTCGGTCTTCGTTTTGTAGGCACCCCCCGTTGGGAGCTGGTCACTTTCAAGTTCATATTGGTTGCGGTTGCTTTAGGGAGTTAACAGTACTGTTAAATCAAGTTCTATTGTTCAGTGTTCCCCTAGGGATTCAAAACACCAGAGAGTTAACATTGGTCGCGGTCACACTTAGAGAAACGCAGTATAACACAAAGTGTTGACACTACTCCAGTGTCCACTCTCTGGTGTTTTGAATCCCTAGGGGAACACTGAACAACAGAACTTGCTTTAACACTAGTGTTAACTCCCTAATGCGACCGCAACCACTAGAGTAGTTTCAACACCAGTGTTACACTGTGATTCTCTCAAGTGTGACCGCAACCATGATCTCCAGTGATAGATGAATGTGTGAATTACATAAATGTAGTTCAAATCATAGTTAATAGAGGGGACTGGTTTTGAAGCTCGGCAAACATCAAAGGAGCAAACAAAGATGCCAAGATTTTGATTGGAAAGTCCACGACCGTGCACAGTCTTTTGCTTTGCGGTCATACACTTTGCATGAATTACGTAACCAACACTTTTCTATTGGTTATTTCCTCAATACGGAGTAAATAACTATTGTGTTTTCTGCACTGTCAAGGCCGAAAAAGAGAACAAAAACCTACAACAAAGAAATTTGTCGGGTTTCATAACCATTCCCCTCTATTAACTATGTTCAAATATATGACAGCACCTCCCATTTGTGGTCCTTATCTGAGGAGACTAAAGATTGTTAGGGCGCGTTCGATTGACCGTATTCCGGAATAGGAATAAACGGAATAGAAGTTAGAAATCCTGCGTTTTTACGGAGATTCACATTTATTTAAACTTGTCAAACACCTGTTAAAATGCTATTTTAAAGATATCTTTATTATTTAGATCACCTTTGTGATGGGAATGTGTGATCTGTTGACTTGAACTCAACTTAGAAATTGTTGATGAAAAGTTTAATTTTACGGAGCTGTGTTACCAAAGCATAGTTAATGCAATGGTTATGAAACTCCACAAGTCTTCTTGTTACTCTTGTCAAAACGCCAGACATAGCGTTTTAAATCATCACTCCACACATTTTTATTCCGGTCAATTGAGCGCACCCTTAGTATTCTGTACTTTCTCAAATCCCATAAAAACGATGCCTATGCAATTTTTTTAGAGGGGGAGGGGGGGGGGGGGTAAAAGAGGTGCATAATGGGATTTGAGAAAGTAGTGAATGGTTGGGTGGGAGATTAATCCTCCACCTCCCGCACTGTACTGCAGTCCAATGCACGACCAACTGAGCACATTGCTTGGACCAACACTCCGTATCTTTAGATACCTTAGGAGGACTCACTGCCATTGTACTGACATCTGCCTTTCCAGTTACAACATTCCCACTGTTCAAAAAGCGTTGGTGCAAAAGTTTCTATTTCAGTTTAGTGAGATCAAATTAATATAGACTGAATTCAGCCGCCTGAATCACTTTCTTAATCTCTTCACCTACAGAAGAACAACTTCAGTATAATACAATTTTTGGCAATCTACGTTTGAAAAATCCCAAACAATTTGTCAGTCCTTCGAGCCAAATTACCACCATGTTCCATATATACCCGTTCAGCATACTCAGATGCAATCTGCGAAATTTCCTCCGATTGAAGTCCAACTATTGATCCAACTTTACTGGATGATAGTTCACCCTGAAAATAAATAATACCGGTAATCATTTGATTATTGTTCACAGAAAATGAACGTTATCTACACAAATGAATCCCCTCACTGCCTTACCTCTTTTCCTTCCATAACAGAAATTCCCTTCAGCAATGATTTTAGACGTTTCTGGAACAAACAAAAATATGACAACATTGTTTGGGAAAAACTAAAACTTCGGTACGGCTACATTATGAAATTTCAAGCAATTGGATTTTTTTCAAATCAAGATAACACTAAATGTAACAATTGTTCTTTATAAAATACAAAAAATAGCGGTGTGCAAAACACGTGTCAACATGTCACAGTGATTCAGATCGGAGGAGCACATGTAGTTGTGAAGTGTCTCTGTTCGGTGGTAGATCGAGCTAGAGTATCCACCAGAGACGGATTTAAACTAGTAGCAACCATATGCAACCCTAGCTGTCAGCATTTTACACGAGTACAATACCTAGCTGCTCCACCACATATTCATCTTCTTCACTTGCCAATTCTGCATGACTTCATTCTTCCAGGGATGGCTGCCGCCGCAGCCTTTTTCTTCTCAACTTGTTCCTTTTCCTAAGGAAAAAGGAAGTAATAACAATGGCATGTACATGTATATACAAGCTTATACATTCTCGTCACATTCTCGGCATTTACATGTATATACATTCTCGTGGTATATACATATCTCTACTGGCTGCAACAGAGAGAATACAGAGACTACTACAATGACTACCGCTTCAGTTTTCATTTATCCTTCATCCTACTTTCACTGCCTGTGGGTTCTATTCTACATTTGCAACTGAGCAGCTCCCAGGTTGCTTGACTCCCCGGCTCATCTGTAGAGCCATTTGCAGCACAATCACATGGTCATCAGCTGAAATCCTTTTTTTTCAACTGTGAAGATCGTTCGTTAAGAAAATCATGATTGTCTCTTAATTATTGACTTACTTTGTCTCTATGCTCTTTGCTAAATCCATACTGCTTGTGCAATTTTAACAAATTGAATACAAATTTAGCACAGGTAAATAAAAAAAACAATGGAAAAGAGAAAGAATGGGCTCCTACTTTGGAGGTTATGGAATGTGACTGTGTAGCCACAGATGATTTTATTTTACAAAAAAACTTAAAACAGTAATATTGTTTCAATAGACCAATTTCGATATATTAAAATTCAGTCCTAAACAAAAGGCATCATCACAAGGCTCTCTGAGGGGAATAAACGCATACAAATCCTTATATTTATTCCCCAGAGCCTCGAGATGATGCCTATTGTTTAGGACTGAACTTTTAATATATCAAAATTGGTCTATTGGTTTTAGACCATTCCAAAGAGTTAAAGATCAGTGACATTCAATCAAGGTGGAAAGAGAATCTCTATCATGACCTGTGCTCCTCAGGAAAATGGATGACCACTCCATGCATCATAGTTAAATGAATAATCATTGTTATATTGCATGTATGGGTGGTTTTCATGTAACATCATTGCTGCCACATTGGTTGGCAAAACCAAAAGATCTCTCATTGGCTCGATCCTCTAGTTTGTCTACCAGAAATAATTATTGTACATTAAATAAATAAATAAATAAATAATATTATTGTTATCCGAGTCTCTAGAGATTGGTTGCAAACCGTGTATTGTAGTTGACGACACATGCAACAAATGTTGAAGCGTGTGTTGTCTGCTTGTAGAAACTGAAAAAAACAATAACTTGATGAATGATGTTCAAGTAACAGAAACCTGTTGAACAGAACATAGCTCATCTCTATTTCCGTCAACTTTTTTCAACAATTTCCAGTCTGTTGAATGGCTTACTTTAGCATCCAACATTACATGTATATGATACACAGTTCAACATTTGTTGACCAACATTTAAACGTTGGACTGCATGTTATTGCGCATACATTCTGCGCATCTCGAGATACTCCGATTTCCTATGGCTGGTGCTTATTAATACAGGGATATTTTTGCACGGCGGGTTTAAAACTATGCGGAGGAAGCAGAACTTAGTATCTCGGTATCCAAAAAGGAAACTGGGGGTAACCACGCATTTTTCAATGATAATTAAGCTTCAATTTGGGAAAGAACGCCATACATTGCTTTGTATTTTAAAGCTTTTTATAAACATTGATTAAAAAGACAAACGCAACTAGATTCATTTTGACAACGTTTCGACATCGTCCGATGTCATCATCAGGCAATGAATTTTAATCGGATGAAGCATAACTTATAGTACAAGAACAATAGAAAAATAGAACAATATATACAATAGTACGCTAACAATAAATGTGAAATCTAAGTAAATAGTTTTGCCCTGACAGAGTCTGACTGCACATTAAGTGTTGGTTTCAATTCTTTGATGTAGAACATCTCATGAATTAAGCAATCAAATTTCGATGCGCATTTCTTTAAGACACTAAAACTCGCCGCTGGGGGTGCTGTTGTTTGGCCATGATCTGCTAGGCGGTGCCTCCCGATAGCTGAGTATCTATGTTCCTCAATTCGTTGATGCAAGTGACGAGCTGTATAGCCAAGATAGCTCGCATCACACAAGCCACATTGA
>NC_090876.1:4517084-4519584 GCF_036669935.1 Montipora foliosa
TGAAAATGCTCTATATCAAGATCACACCTCAGTTTTGAGCTGATAATAATCTTCATTCTCAATACCCGTCTGACTGATATTTCATTGAAATTGTGAAGAGAATTTACACTATCGATCACTACTGGGAGTCAGTGCGGTCCAGTGGTTAGGACGGTTTAAGACAGTCGTTCTGACATCTCGTTGAATTTGTTATTTGTAGTCCCTGGTTCAACTTCTCGGCCGCACTTGTAAATAGTCAACTGGTTTGCCTCCGGCCAATTGGGATTCTTAACAGTTGTTGTTCTGTTCCGTCGTTTCGTTGTGTTTCATTGGCCCTGAAAAGCCCCTATGGGGAGCGGTCAATTAATTATGTATTGTATTGTATTGTATTGTATTGTACTGTGTTGTAAAGAGTTAATTAATTAATAGTGCATTCTCGCAAATGTAGTGAACTGAGGAGATGGTGAAACGAATGAAGAAATACACCGCATCTTTTTACCGATATGGATCGGACTCTGGGATGCTCGAAAAAAAAAAAACAATCTCGTCTTACTAAAATTAGGATTTAAAAATTTGACTTTCTTGATTTATTGTAAGTTTAGGAAACTCAGCTGTCATAGCTGGAGGAAACAAGGATGTTTTCGTTCCCGAGATAAAAATGTACAAGACTGTAGGCGTCACTCAGACTGGGTGGAAGTGAATTAGGGCCGGGAAAACAGAACTTTCACTTCCATTAAATTCCATTTCGATTTCGCCCAATCAGAAAATCCAAAATTTAACCCTTAACTCTGAAACCATGATTTATTGATTTCGAGAAAATTTGGATTAAGATTACTCCCGCTTTTGGGAAGATATGAACACCATCGTTCGATTATTTGTTCATTATTATAATTCAAATATTCCAGTTTCTTTACTCACCGACGACGGTTGGCTCCAAGTCAACGAATACGGCGCGAGGGACGTGCTTTCCCGTTCCAGTTTCGCTGAAAAACGTGTTGAACGAATCATCTCCACCGCCGATCGTCTTATCGCTCGGCATCTGGCCATCAGGTTGAATTCCATGTTCTAAACAGTACAACTCCCAACAAGCGTTTCCCATCTGAACACCGGCTTGTCCAACATGGACCGAGATACATTCACACTGTTGCAAGATGAGATTTCAAAGAGTTAAAATTATAACTAGTGACTCTGCCGTTTCTTCCAGGATAGGCAAGCAATCTGCTTCTTAACAGTTTTGTTTTGAATTAAGAGAAACTACTGTAGGTCAATATTAAAAATCTAGCTACGTCTTGAAATGGTAGCAACGACGAACTCACGAAGGGTGTGGTTTAGAAGCTCGCGTTAATGATAATTAGGACATTTCCGCTACCATACAATATTTAACAAACTTACCATTTTGATTTGAAATCCTCAGTAAAAGACGATTGCTAACAAGTGCAAAAAACCTTCAACATTCTTTGGAAAGGTCAAGAATTTTTTCCTGCGAACACAAAAAAGCGGCGTTGTCTTTAAAGCAAAAGCTTTTCAAAGTTCAAGCCTCTATTCTTTGATTGTATCTGACGTCACGGGCAGCCATGTTGGAGGAAAGAACAATAGCTAAAATATCTTTTGGGAATTTTACTCGATTATTATGCAAAACTTGAGATACATTTTTGTGTGGTTATGATGACTAGAATTATATACACAAAACTATTGGAATATCCATTCTAGCCACGACCATTTTATATTTTTTTGTCACCAACATGGTCGACTTATCACGTGAGTGCAATCAAAGAATTTGTGGTGTCCTTTAACCATTTGATATTAATATATTGAGCGAATGAGAACGTTGTGTTTAAGGCGGTTTGCAATCAATCTCTGGAGACACGGGTACCAATGATGTACTGCCTGTACAAGTGCGGGTGGACGAACAAAAGGAGTTAAGGAGAGATCTTTTGTTTTTGTCCACCAAAATGGCGGCGATGGTGTAACGTGAAAACCAACCATGCCCCAAGCATGTTAATTAATTAGGAACAGTTCATAACGTACACCAGGTTATATCTCAGTTTCTTGCGAGAAAATCACTAGTAGGGTTTCGTGTCAGAGTTACATTACTTAAGGGACTGGAAATCACTACACTTGCCTTTGACATTGACTTATATCATATTATACTTATAGTATTTAGCAACTATTCACCGAAGTGGAGGTGGCTAGTGGTGAGATAATATAGCACAAAAATATGATTTTAATTGATTTATTCCTGAAAAGATTACAACTATTACATTTTCGGGCGCAAATTCCGCGCAAATTGCTCGGAGGTAATTAGTAAACAATTACCCTGCGAAATCGCGCCAATATTGCCTGATACTTAGCCAACAAGGCCGTAGGCCGAGTTGGCTAAAATCAGGTGCTATTCTACAAGCTTGAGCAGGATAATTGTTTTATTATTCAACACATTAATGACAAAGCACAATTTTCTACGTTTATTGGGAAAAAACGCTGAAAAAACACATTTTTTCTCCGCAAGTGAGGCTTATGTGTT
>NC_090876.1:4524584-4527084 GCF_036669935.1 Montipora foliosa
TTACACATGAGGCAGTATAATGAAAAATAGACAGTTTTTAGTAGTGTTTGGGCTCTACTGTGACAAAAAGGTTAGTTCCAATATATATTCATTAAAATTGCTGAAATAAACGCCGTGCACTGTTGGCGATAAACTCCGACACACTGTTGTCAGAATACATTTATTCCCGGAGACGGTATGTTCCTTTGAGAAATGTTTAAAAAAAGGTTGTACGGGCTGCTTTCAGGGGCACCCAACGAATCTGTTCCTCACAAAATCTGTTCCCCAGAGGAATCTTGCTGGCTGGCAAAAATACAGGTGTTTCGATGAGCTGGCTGGGAAATTTTGTTATTGATAGAGGTTTTGCCTGGGAATTACTGACTTTTTCTAGCATTTCAACCCGAGCTGGCTGTAGAAACTCTGAAAACTGAGGACGACTAAAAAAAAAAAAAAAAAGGACTTCTTCCCTCTTCCAGAGAGTAGTCACAAACATACGACGGCTGGTCAGAGTGATTGTACCCTGCGAGCAGAGGCCCTTCGATCTTCCTAGATAAGTCGGGAAGAGGAAGGAACCTCTGCCAGCCGCCTCGACTTTCTTTGATTTGCCGCTCATCCAAAGAAATGGATGAGTCAGTCCAGTTTCAACTTGCCAAACCTGTTTTTTTTATTTGTGCGCATGATCAATCGCCACGCGTCATCGATATTTTTTAAATTTACAACAGCGTGACAATTTTTAAACTGTCTAAATTCCCATGAGAATTTTTCCGTATGTCGGTTACAGAAGCTAGTTTACCAGAATTGAGAAACCTATTAATTTTTTCAGTAAAAATTAAAATGGCAATTTAAAACTTGAACTATCTTGAGGAAATGATTCCTTGGTTGTCGTGTGTTTGCCAGAGTTGTTCGAAAATATCCGTTACTGTTTGTTTTGGTTTTGTGGTTTTGCGGTTACTAGTCAGGCGTGACTGACTCCCGAATACGTTACGTTTGAATTTTTAACGCATGCTCAACACGAAATGTCGAGGCGGCTGGCAGAGGTTCCTTCCTCTTCCCGACTTATCTAGGAAGATCGAAGGGCCTCTGCTCGCAGGGTAGAGTGATTGCGCTTGCGGAAAAAACCCTGTTTTGTCCCGGTTTTGTCGCTTTTGTTCGGTCGTTTTGGATCGAGGGATTTGAAAGCGCGCGGAATTCCTGGCTGGGAAATAAATTTGATCAGCTGGCTGGCAAAACAACCAATTTTATCTAGCTGGCTGGGAAATTTCTTGTGTGTCGTGCTGGGAAAAAGGAACAGATAATATTTTCCCAGCAACACTGAAAAACACCTGAAAATGCCTTAATAACATTTAATTTCATTAACTGGGGTATAATAATACATTTTACAACAAATTGGTCGTTGGGTGCCCCTGTGCTTTGCCCTGCGTGGACTGCAACTTTTTAAAATTCGCGGGGTGGTTTTGGACCACACATGCATTTGTAAATACTCGCATGCCGGTGCACAGTGCATTACTACCCAATCAACAGAAGCTTTAAATTAAATTAAAATCTGCAAGGTCGTGATGGGTGGTCAATCTAAGGGTAGATCAAGTTTAATTAAACTTTTCTTGTTTTCAGTTCAGTGTTATTCTCTTTACTGCTTTTCCTTTGCCATCGGATGTTTGCCGGACTACCCGTCGGCGAGTAATTATATTTTCCTTTTTTGGCAGGTTCCCAATTAAAATTAATAACAATAAGAAGAAGAAGAAGAAAGGTAAAAAACAAGGCGGAGATAATAACACAACAGTGCTATATTCTGCAAAGTTTGATCTATTCAGTGTAAGCTGGATTCTGACTTAATATCATAGACGTTTCGGTTACAGATCAAAAACACTACTGGAAAAGTTCAGAATTTAGAAGTATTATTAATAATAATAATAATAATAATAATAATAATAATAATAATAACAATAACAATAATCTATAATAAGCAAGAGCTATTTTTTGAATTATTATACGCGTTTCAATATAATCATATTCATTTAGCAATATATCAAAAAAAAGTCAATTGAATTTTGTCTTGGAAATTGTATGGACAAATCTCTTATGCAGCATGGTCATATATATCGGCGACATCTATCATGACAAGGGCTGCTTTTAGTAAGATGGCTAACCTCATTACCTCTTTCTTGGCTTCTGGGCTGCGCGGGAGGCGGGAGAAGCCAGAAGCCAAGGGAGAAGTCCTGTGCCAGTCCCTAAGTTAAATAAGGTTGAGTTAATGAATGACAGAAGCCTAGGACCAGGAGCGAACAACAGCCATATATTCCTGTCACAGCGTTTGCACAGACCGATTTATTTTTAGTTTCAATTTCCCATGAATGAGACTCCCGCAGGAGACGACGACCAAACACAAGCAAGTGAAGCAACTAACTTGGCGTCATAGCGCCACCGAAACGGAACTGCCTTGTGCTTTTTTTGCGGAAAAGGTATTCTAAAAATAGATCGGCGTGTAAAAATGCCGTATTGGGCTTAGTATGGGAGTTGCACG
>NC_090876.1:4534584-4539584 GCF_036669935.1 Montipora foliosa
AAGCGTGACCAGACATAATGCTCGCGTTTTTAATTGAAAATATCGCTAAAATACCGGGTGACATAGCTCGACATTTCGGGCGCTTATCGATGTAATGCACCTATCAATGTAAATCCAGCCGGGGGTGGGGGACAATAGGCGGTGATTTGATGCCTGAGACTATCCCTCCTGTCGGGCTTTTGATCGCGAAGCCACCTTGGGGACGAGACATTTGACTTTGACCAAAAGAAGTCTGGTATCAATTCGAACGCGGTTACCAAATCTGTCCCTAAATCACGCTTCAGTTGGAGGTATGAAGTTTTTATTTGTTTTCCAACCTCGTTCCCAGGGCTTTTCTCCGCAAGCCCTGGGAACGAGGTTGTTTGTTTTCGTTGCCATCATCCGATACTTTAAACTGTTATCTGAGCAGATATTGCCTATTTCGAGAAAGTTCCCATCTGATTGAAATCGAATTCCACCACAAGGTCAGAGTATTTTACGAGTCTCTGCTCCGACCTGTTTCGACATACTGAACATATAAATCATGAAAATACCCAGTTTGAAATGTGTCACCACCGAACCACGACCGATTCAATGGCGGGCGAGTAAACACAGGACAACTTTTAACACAACAACTTTATTCCACTGTCACAATCTGACATCCCCGCCCTCATAAACACTCCAATTTTGGGGGTTTTCTAACAGGAAGGTAACACAACGATTACAAAGGATCAAATAGGCAAAACTTTGGCGAAAAAAACACTCACCGAGCTGTAGCGGTTACTTTGAACTTACAGCGATGAATATGTACAAGTACAAGGAAGGGTTACGTTTTTACAAACGTTGGCCGTGTAGCACTCATATTTCAACAGACTTAACTATTAGAGTGTAATGTGAAGTGCTAGTTTTCTACCCATATGAACCATGTGAGCGTTAGCCCTACTGATTGAAATGGGCCCACACAAGGACAGAGAAAACTTCTGACCAGGGTGGGAATTGAACCCACGACCTTCGGGTTAGATCAATTCCCACCCTGGTCAGAGTTTTTCTCTATCCTTGAGTGGACCCATTTCCATCAGTAGGGCTAACGCTCACATGGTTCACGTGAGTAGAAAACTAGCACTTCACATCACCCACTCATATTTAATAGACCATATTCGTATTCTCGGTATTGGACTGGAACTAGCTTGCAATGGAGGCTAATGCGGGGGAATCTTTTCAAATGCAAATACTTTTTAATAAATTCCCCCGCATTAGCCTCCATTGCAAGCTAGTTCCAGTCCAATACCGAGAATACGAATATGGTCTACTCTGTTTAAATATAAGTGCTACACGACCAACGTTTGTAAAAACGTAACCTTTCCTTGTACTTTGAATTTACACACACAAAACCACTCCCTCCTCAAAACGCACTAATCACGTGACTCTCCGCGTCGGAAGTAAAAATCTTATTTCATTTGTTTTACATAGTATTATAGTATTGTTTGTAGAGATTCTTTGCCCCAGTTTGTGGGCTTTTTTTGACACTTTTGATTGACGTTAGTTTCCCACCCTGAAGGATGACTTTTGGGCGACTTGACCTGTTACCAGCGTTACCTTTCGGAAGAATACTTAACATATTTTTCAAGCCGTTGTGTAGCGAAAATCTGATATCAAAATGGTAAGTGAATAGTTTTTTCGTTTTGGTGACGATTATAAATCACAGTACAGCCGATTAAAACGCGTGTGAGCGAACAGTTTGGACTTGAAACCGTTGAATTGACCGTGCGTTCTCCTCGAGCTCATCTCTCAATATTTTTAAAGATCCCTTTGCTTTTAGAAAGCTTTAAGAAAGAGGACCACGGTAGGATAATGGTGACACATTTTTTTTAATCGCTTCTTGATTTTGTGTCGCAACAGCGTGAATGTATCTCAGTCCATGTTGGCCAAGCCGGTGTTCAGATGGGAAACGCTTGTTGGGAGTTGTACTGTTTAGAACATGGAATTCAACCTGATGGCCAGATGCCGAGCGACAAGACCATCGGCGGTGGAGATGATTCGTTCAACACGTTTTTCAGCGAAACTGGAGCGGGAAAGCACGTCCCTCGCGCAGTTTTCATTGACTTGGAACCAACTGTCGTTGGTGAGTAATTAGGGAGTTAAAGAAACCAAGACGGCTACGGGGACGAAAACGTCACTTCAAAATATACGTTTGAGCTATTCTAATTAGTATTTCGGGATTATTCAATCTTGTTATATGATACAATATGTGCGAAGTGTCCTATAACTGGATTGGTACGGACGGATTTGAAGTAAAGGGCGAGACTGAAAGATTCACTGTAGTTTGTCCACGTTGTCCTCAAAATCTCAAATTTGGTCATTTCACGTAGTAGTTTTGACGAGTACGGGAGAGAATAGTTCAAAAATGCGTGCCGCACGTGCAGCACGATCATTTTGGTTCTTTTAACCAATAATATTACTGCTTTTTGGCGTTGTCGTTGCCGTAGCCGTCGTCGTTTCTTAAACTCCCTAACATTAGAACCGCAACAACGGTCACTCAGCAGAAGTTAACGTATGGCGATGTCGGTGAGAAATACCTCACAACACGCTTTGCTATCGACACCGGAATTAAATCATTGGGAGCACTTGCTACGTGTGCTCGGTCACCTACTCTGCGTGGCAGGCGTTGGACGGGGAAAGGGAAAAGGAAAGGGAGAACTGACGAGAGACTGACGAGGAGGACGTGCGTGGAAGAATTTCCGTTTTTTAAAAATCGTGATTGGCTAGAATTCAATTTGTGTCAATTGCCAACCTAATCCCCTGCTCCGATTGCGTTTGAATTCAACGTCACTCTGTTTTCGAGTTCTCGCGTAAACAATCTCTAACACACCTCCAACGTTCTTTCTTTGATCTGATGCAAAGCAAGTGGATGGAAATTCGAAATGATCGCAGCAGTTTTTAAGTTTCCTTAGACACACAGCACAGCACAATTATCGCCACTGGGCAAATTTCCCATATTATTTGAATTGCTGAGTTTAGAACTAGGCCAAAAGCCAGCCCATACACACGTTTATACAACTGAAAAGGATTTATTGAGTTATTTCCTCCAGATTTATTCCTGATTTTGTAATATTTTGAGACCATTTCATAATAAACCTTACGCAAGCAAGGAAGGTAATCAGCAAGTTTTCTTTCATGGATGACACAGTAGGTTAGTGCGCGGCATTGGTGCAAGAGGTCCCAAGTACGATTCCCGGATCTCGCATCCTTGTTTCGACTTCTTTCCTTTCAGTGTAGCTTAAGTAGCGTTAAATACCCGTAAAACGGAGCGCTGATGGAGAGGGGGATTAAAATGAGCGCACTCTCGACCTCAGGTTCGTCAGTTTAATTACTAGGGAACTTAAGCACGCGCGTTTTTGAGATTCGGACGGCAACCGGAAGTGAGCTATTTTCGCTTTTAACTTGTCTTCTCACAACTACATTTACAATGCTAAGTGTCTTTTCTCCATTAGAGATGATAAGTATAAAAATCTGGGAGACAACACCGCCCTGGCACGCGAAATGTTTTCTTCCGGTTGCCGTTCGCGTCTCAAAAACGTGCGTGCTTAAGCTCCTTACTGTTACGAGTTATCGACGCTAAATATGGTCGCTTTATTTTACTTTTTACGTTACTTTCACGGTTATTCAAGCAAAAACTTACACTTGCCACGTGTCAACGTTGCCCAAATCGATTTCTGATAAAACTTTGTCGAAAAAAAAGTTGATCTTTCTCCAAAATCGTTTTTTTTTTTTTTTGGACGTCGAATAAGTTCCGCCATACATTGTCTCACAACGACTTGCAATGTTGACGCCCTGCCGATTCCAGAACCCTTTGCGTATAAAGCACGGATGCGATTACAGCAAATTCATTCATTGCAGTTGCAACCAGTTGCAACAATGTGCTTAATACTCCGAATCCGTAAAAATAGGTTTGGCAGTTAAAAGTGTGTAAAATAACATTCGACGTTTTTAACGGAAATAAAACAACTGGATGTTATTGATGTTATCGACCTTTCTTGTTCTTATTCCGGTTCCGGTTTCCCGAATTCACGGATTCCTTCTCTTCCAGACGCTCACAAGAAGTTAGTAAAGGTAAGATTGTGCAAGCTTTCCGTCGAGTTGCAACCGAACTTTTCTAAGGACGCGTGGTTCGAGTGGTTGATTTAAATTATCGCAGTTGTGTCATGTTTAATTTTGTCAGTTTTTGGGCCAAAATTTCTAATGAGGCTGCCGCGGTTGAAGTTCATTGTTTCGCTACAAAATTTTTGTTCAAACCTACAATGTTTCGACTTTTTAATTTTCATGAGCGGCGTGCTTCATTAAATTCTAACACAAACTTGGATATATGGCTACCTATGCCGGGAATTGAGCAACTTTGTGGGAGGAATTCTATCGAGAACAGAAAAACGAGAGTGAGTACTGAACCTTCCATTTTAAAATATAGCCTGGACAGGTTCTTACATGGATGAACAATATTGATACTCATTAACTGCATCTTCGAAACCAATTTTATTTGATTGTCAACATTAGTATTAGGAGTGGTGAATTACCTTTGTTCTCAAAGAAAACTCTAAATGTCAATTTATCTTATTTGGCAAAGTGCACTCGTTTTTAGATTTTAGAAAATAAAAAACTTGTTTCAAATTTTAGGGTAAACAGGTTCTTGTTTAGAGGGTGTCTTACTGACAAATGTTAGGGTAACAGGTTCTTTAAAAACAAGTTCTTACTTGCGGGGTTTTACTGTATTGCTGGCTATCTAGTACTTCTGGCGTTTGGAGGTAAAGTCAACGCTAGTCTCCCACGTAGACATTCTTAGGGCTTCGTCAAGCGTTCCTCACGCACGAAAGTCTGCTGAAATGAGTAACCACCTCCGTTCCTAGCGAAGCCCCGCGCGCTAGGAGCACCCATCGACGCGAGAAATTTTGGTTTTAGCTATGACGTCATCGACCTACGGGAAATTGACTCAGAGAGCCTTCCGCAGGGTAGGCATTTTGACACGTATG
>NC_090876.1:4544584-4549584 GCF_036669935.1 Montipora foliosa
TATTTTTAATCTCTCTGTGCATTTTCAGGTTGGAATTAACTACCAGCCCCCCACAGTTGTCCCCGGTGGAGACTTGGCGAAGGTTCAACGTGCTGTGTGTATGTTGAGTAACACAACAGCCATTGCAGAGGCCTGGGCTCGTCTGGATCACAAGTTTGATCTGATGTACGCCAAACGTGCGTTTGTTCATTGGTACGTAGGTGAGGGTATGGAAGAAGGAGAATTCTCTGAAGCTCGTGAAGATTTGGCTGCACTGGAGAAGGATTATGAAGAAGTTGGCGTTGATTCTGTTGATGCTGAAGGAGAGGAGGAGGAAGGAGACGAGTACTAGAAACTCCATTCATTTATGAATCAGTGTCTAGAAAGCTGGGTTTTATATATCGAATTCAGAAAGTAAAGTCATCAGTGGGGTGTTTGAGATCTCCCATTGTGTTAATTAATGAACTCCTTCTTCACTTCGTTCTATTTTGGTTGGGTCATTCCTCGCCTTTTTCCAAAAGGTGTTGCTGCCACAATTTGGCCTTGGCAGGTATGCCCGTATTGGGAGAGTCGGTTACCCTATAAAGATTCTTTTATGCCTCTTTCCATTCCTAAAACCACTTGAAGGAAAGGCGGATCTAGGATTTTGGATAGGGGAGTGCACATGTCACACGGAAATGCACAGGAAGCCCAATCTTTATATGTTAGACAATGTATAATACATGCTTTTAAGAGGGTTAGGGCTGTAGTATGATAAATCTGTAAATGATGAGGCAAATAAAAATCTAACTTAATGCAGTTTTTGTGCTTTTAATATCCTCTAGTAGCTTAATTCGGTTTGCGGTTTTTTAGCTAATCTTACATTACTAGGAAGAATTATGAGTGTAACATGACAGTAATATCAAGTGCCTTTGACAATGTGTCTAGAAGGTCCGGCCCTGGTACCTTGTCCCATTTCATCCTCCAAATGTGGACTTCTGTGTTAACGGTTTTAGGCGAAGGCAAGTCATTTTGATAAAAATCGAACAACCCATTGGTGTCGGTGGAGTCAGATAAGTTCATTACAGATGGGATAAGTTTTAAGCCTTCAGTTGCTCTTTTGGCTTCTTCTGAGAAATGTCAGTTCCATCAACAAATGATCTACAAGTGGTAATGTTACATTTCGTTTATAGTATTCTTTTGGTAACCGAGGGGGGTGGGGGGTGCACGTGCACCCAGTGCACCTCCCCTAGATCCGCCCTTGTGAAAAGCGTGCCCACTGGTTGTTTTTGACCGTCTCGAAAGTCCTTGAAGACTGTTTAATTTTGTTTGTTTATTTGTTTGTTTTGGGTTCTTGAGCGCATAAACATTTTTAATTCGATACCCACCATTTTTAGACTGCGAGCAGTCCTTTCATAAATCAGTCGAGCAGCCCGCGTTTCAGAGGCAGTCGTGTTTTGTCACGCAATCAAGCCTCCCTCGGTCATTTTATTCGTTTGCGTGACTTAACACGACTGGTTACTCTGAAACGCGGGCCGTTCGACTGATTTATGAAGGGACTGCTCGCAATCTACACCAGTTTAAACTTAATGAAACTTTAGTGAGAATGTTTAGTACCTTATCTACACAAAACTAAGGGTGCGTTCGATTCACCCTATCATGTCTGGCATTTTGAAGCAACAAGGATAATAAAGATATGTTTAAAATAGCATTTTAGCAAGTGTTTGACAATTTTAATGTGAATGTACGTAAAAACGAAGGATTTCTAACTTCTATTCCATGTATTCCTATTCCGGAATACGTTCAATCGAACGCACCCGAAGTGTCTCGTCTTATGTGCCTAAGGAACCACGCCATTAGTCATTGGGTGCTTCGTGTTCTTCTCTCGCGTCTCGTTCTTCACGCGCGACGCCAACGCAGGGCGCCTGTTTATAGCAACCACACATGAAATCAATGTTGGCATGGTTTCAAATTCACACCCAATATCCGGCAAACCTGTTTTACTGGTTCACAATTGCTGAGACCACCAATCTGTCATCGTCACCAGGCAACGCTTCACTGATTGCGAAACGCTGTCGTTGCAGCCACTGAACTGTGCATTCCTTGTTGAAGAAATATGCTTTTTAATAGGCGATGATGTTCTAACAAATATTAGAATCTCAAGGGAGAAGTATCAGCCTTCCGAGATTGCTTAACTTGAAATGTGAGAGCTGTCTGTGTGACAAATATTTATCACGGAAAGGTGATTAAAATAACAACACGTCAATCAATACAATGTTGTTATGGTTACGTAGGATTATAGTATAAAGCACGATGTTTGCGGCTGCAGGACATTCAGTGAACGTTGTTCCGAGTCTTCTGGTGAAAGCCGTTACCTTTCGAAAGGAGACTATTTAACATACTTTTCAATCCGCGTTGTAACAAAAATCTCAGATCAATATGGTAAGTGATTAGTTTTTCGTTTTGATGTTGAATTACAGCGATGTCGTGAAAGAACAGAAAATCGAGCGCTTTGTCTGTTCTTTCAACCGTTGAATTATTGACCGCGCCTTTAGTGAATTCTTCTCCTTATCTTTTCGAGTTCGAAACTGAATATTTTCAAAGATATCCCTTGCTTTAGAAAACTTTCAGAAAGCGAACCACGCTAGGATAATGGGGACACAGTTACTAGTTTCCTTTTAATTAATTTTGTATCGCAACAGCGTGAATGTATCTCAGTCCATGTTGGCCAAGCTGGTGTTCAGATTGGAAACGCTTGTTGGGAGTTGTACTGTTTAGAACATGGAATTCAACCTGATGGCCAGATGCCGAGCGACAAGACCATCGGCGGTGGAGATGATTCGTTCAACACGTTTTTCAGCGAAACTGGAGCGGGAAAGCACGTCCCTCGCGCCGTGTTCGTTGACTTGGAACCAACCGTCGTTGGTGAGTAAAAAGAATTTATCCTACATCTTCACATCGATGATATGTTTTTATACCAAACCTGAACTGAATTTTAAAGCAAATCTTGTGAGTAAAATAGGCGCCACAGTTTTGTATTCTTCTCATCGCTTGGAGCGCTGAAGTTCCATTACGATCGACACTCCAGTTCAAACTCGTAAGTTATAATCCACCTTCCTTCGTTTTGAAGAACGAAATATCTAACAAATGAGTCGTTGCCTTCTCGACGAATTCATTGCCGCCGTAAAAAAGCCAAGACATTCAGCCATATCACTTTAGCAAACCCTGTCCCAAAGCGTAATATAATATATTTTTTTACGTTCGAGTGAAAAACGAAAAGAAGTCTAAGGAAAGGCGTTGGGTTATGTAAATATCTTTCTCAATATTCAAATGAGACAGTTCGAGTTTTTTTGAACCTCGTTTCAACTATTGTCCATTTTCACTTTTTTCCTCTCGAGAATTTCCTTGTACCTTGTGATAAGGATTAACACTAGGTTATACGAAGTTAGAAAAGTTTAGATTGTGCGCGCTTTCCGTGGAGTTGCAACTAAAAAAGCTACTTTGCTAAACACGCGTGGTTCGAGTGCTTAATTTAAATTCTCGCAGTTGTGTCATGTTTAAGTTTGGCAGTTGAGTTATTCTTGCCAAAATTTCTTCTGAGCACCGCCGTGGTTGAAATGAATTGTTTCGGGACAAAATTTGGTCTGCAATTTAGCCCGAATTTTCGTTCAAACCAGAAATGTTTTGTGTATTTAATTTTCATGAGCGGCAAGCCCCATTAAATTTTAACACTAGCTTGGATATTTGGGTTTCGGTTTCGTTTCTTCTGTTCCTCTGAACGAGATTGGAGCAACTTTCACGGACGAATTCTATCGAGCATTTGCTGGCATTTAGAGGAAAATATCTAGTGCTGCTGGCATTTAGAGGTAAATTAATGTCTGGTGTTGCTGTCGCGAACGAAATTCCTTGTGGCAAGCGTGTCAACGCCAGCAGGGAGTCTCGACTGGTGGATGAGAATACTTGACACAACATTGCTATTGTTCAAAGCACTTGGAACTCAAATCAATATCCGATTTTGTCGTCAGAATTAGAAAAAGCTTGATTGGAAATAGTCCCTTCCGTTCAAATAATTTTACATATCCAGCAGGAAACCGTCTAGTCTTGGTCAGCTAAGCAATGTCACTGGTTGTGGGACAAACAACATTAATTAATTTTAGTTTCTCAGACCTTGAAATTCCTGTATTTGATTCTAATACTGCTTAAACGCAAAAGCACCTTTCTTTGAGGGAACTATCAGGGACTTTGAATGTGTTTACTAAAAGTTTAGGTAAGGCTGTTAATACCCCCTGCCTTTTCTTTTGCAACAAGGATGGAGCAAACAAACAGTGATCACTAACGATAAATAGACTTATATAGTGCATCGTCCATATGAATTGAGTATGTACACATTAGATTTACAATATTCAAAGAGTGTAGTTGACGTAGAGATTTAATATGCCAATAAAATATTATTGATAGGGACTTTAGAGAACTGTAGAGGTGTCGCTATTATACATGTCTGTAGTATTACTGTATATACTAAAACTGTGGATAACATTGGAGTTGTGTTCTGATTGGCCACTCAAACTCCAGATGTCCTTTGCTGTTTACCTCGAGCAACTTGTGCAGGATTTGTGCCCGAAAACATTGTAATTATTGCAGGAATTAACAAGTTAAAATCACCTTCATGTGCTATATTAAAACAACACTATACATCTGGTCTCATCTGTGTTGGTGACTGGACTTGTATTAGTGGAGGACATTGAACTTGCTGCTAAACAAGGAGTGCAACATTATTTTCAAGTCCTTGCACAAAAAGCAGAGTTAAATGTTCTATTTAAAAAAGCAGTGCGTATTACAATCTAATCCACTCCTGTTTTGGCTTATGATGGTCAAGTAAGTTCACAAGAAATGTCCCTACTTGTTAACCCTTTCACTGAAGAGTGCTTCCCATTGACAAGTAAAATTGTCTGGCATTAGACAGAGTGAAATCTAAGTGTCAATTGGCATTTTTGGCGGTGAAAGGGTTAACTTGGTGAGCAAAGTTTTAAGCCAGTTTTTTT